>NW_015171517.1:361957-366282 GCF_001447785.1 Gekko japonicus
GGGGGGGATCCAGGTTTCAAAACCACAGAGTTTGCCCAGAAACTAGAGCATCCCCCCCCCAATGTCCCCAAACACGATGATGCAACTAACAAGTGATGTCATTACATCTGGGACATCGCCCAGTGATGTCCCCATTTGGGGGCTGGGCTTCCCCTGCCAGCTAGATTGGAGCCGCCAAGAGGAGTGGAACCCCCACTGGGAACTGGGATGTATCAACCCTATCCCAGATCCTAGTCCAGCATTCTAACGACTACGCCACACTGTAGATTGGAGAGACCCAGGATAGTGTAGCAGACAGAGTGTCTAAGACTTGCAGGATCTCTGTTCAAATTTCCATCCAGCCATGAAGTTCATTGGGTGTCTTTGGACCACCCACTCTCTCTCAGCACAACCTACATCATAGAGGTGTTATGAGAATAAAATGGAGGGGGAGGGGATAAGCTGTGTACAGCACCCTGAGCTGCATGGAAGGGCAGTTTAAAATGTGATAGAAGTGGTAAACCACCGTCTGCGTCGTTCCACTTTGCAAGTAACCATTCATATGGCTGTAGAAAAGAGCAAGAGTAACAATAGCAGGTGTGATTGGATTTAGGTGAGATATGCAGAGGGGTAATAGGTGTGGGGAAATCAGCATTGGTACTGAGACAGGAAACCTAGGTCTTGATTCAGTCCAGATGGACGCATTGTCTCGAGCCTCATTATCAATTGCAATTCAGCTGTCTGTTGTTATTCACCTGCTAGTGTCATTTGCCTTCTAATGTCATTCGGCATCTGAAACCTCTCCACTTTCCAGTTCCCATTCTAGCTGTATCTGAAGAAGTGAGCAGCGACTCATGAAAGCTCCTACCCAGCGACAAGTCTTGTTAGTCTTTAAGGTGCTACTGGACTCCTGCCCATTTCTACTGCTACAGACAGACTAACCCATCTTGATTCATGTGACTGAATGTCCTTCTGTCAAAAATAATTTTCTGCATGTAGAAAGCTAGGGTGTCAGGGTAATGGCTTCCGGCTTTCAGAGGAGTGTACAGTCATATGATACCCATCTTCTCCTAGGCACATGTTTACCACCATACTGAAAACTAGGTCTACTTTATCTTTAGATTTTTAAAACGTATTATTTATTCATCCACTTTTAAAACTATTCCCCCCCCCCCCCGGGGCCACCCCCCCCCCTCCATCTGGGAGGGCTAATGCGGTGTTTTTAATTGCAATCACGGAACACAATCTAAAACAATGGTGATTTATTGTGTTATTTTAATTGGTTCTTGCTAGATCCAGATCAACTCAGCGGAGGCTTCAGTCTCCGTATGATTATTGCTTCTCCTTCACTTCCGAACAATCCCATGTTTTGTTTCATTTCAAAAATTGCACGTCTAATTAAAGGGCACGTTGCTTGGCAGATAGTCTTTTAAATGCATAGCTGATTATCTGCTTCCTGTAATTGCTGGTTTGTCTATCTAAAGTTTGATTGAGTTGGCAGCCAACGAAATATTATTCTTTAATTAGTCATTTTCATCCACACCACTTGGGAACAGAAGAGGGTTTTCCTACCAAATGGCTTTTCGTCCCGCTTCTGCGACACAGCACGTTCTTTGTTCTTACCAGCCATCGATATTTATTTTATTAATGATGTTTCTCATTGTAGCTTGCTCTTTCCAAAGGCACCAGGTGGACAAGAAGATTTTTTAAAGTCACTCGGCTCTGCTAGTGGCTGCACCTCCCTCCAGACCAAGGGCTTTCCTCCCGTGTAAGAGACCTCTTGCATTGGGAGAATGCTTTTTAGTACAGAGGAAGAGGCAACCGTTAGCAGAGCAGAGCAGGAGGATATGACCTATTGTGTTTATGATGACCGGAATCCGTTCCTGGTCTTCAGGTCCAGTTCTTTCCAAATCTCACCTCTGTTCAATTGTTGGAATGAATTTAAGAACATAAGAAGAGCCCTGCTGGATCAGACCAGTGGCCCATCTAGTCCAGCATCCAGTCTCACACAGTGGCTAACCAGTTCCTCTGGAGGGCCAACAACAGGGCACAGAGGCCGAGGCCTTCATTAGAACATAAGAAGAGCCCTGCTGGATCAGACCAATAGTCCATCTAGTCCAGCATCCTGTCTCACACAGGGGCAAACCAGTTCCTCTGGAGGGCCAACAACAGGGCACAGCGGCCGAGGCCTTCATTAGAACATCAGAAGAGCCCTGCTGGATGAGACCAGGGGTCCATCTAGTCCAGCATCCTGTCTCACACAGTGGCCAACCAGTTCCTCTGGAGGGCCAACAACAGGGCAGAGAGGTGGAGGCCTTCCCCTGATAAGAACATCAGAAGAGCCCTGCTGGATCAGACCAGTGGCCCATCTAGTTCAGCATCCTGCGTCACACAGTGGCCAACCAGTTCCTCTGGAGGACCAACAACAGGGCAGAGAGGTGGAGGCCTTCATTAGAGCATCAGAAGAGCCCTGCTGGATCAGACCAATGGTCCATCTAGTCCAGCATCCTGCCTCACACAGTGGCCAACGAGTTCCTCTGGAGGCCCAACAGCAGGGCATAGAGGCTGAGGCCTTCCCCTGATGTTGCCTCCTGGCACTGGGATTCAGAGGCTTAGTGCCTCTGTGGGGGTTCCCCTCAGTCACCATGGCAACTAGGCACTGATAGACCTATCTTCCGTGAATCTGTCAAGTCTCCCTTTAAGCTGTCTGTGCTCTTGGCAGCAAATTCCACGTTTTAGTCACATATTCTATAAAGAAGTATTTCCTTCTGTCCGTCCTGAATCTACTGCCCAGCAACTTCATTGGATGCCCTTGAACTCTAGTATTTTGGGAGAAGGAGAAAAAGTTCTCTGTATCCACTCTCTCTATCCTGTGTTTACTTTTTATAACCCTGTGTTTAATTTTAAATACCTTCATCATATCTCCCGTTTGTCGTCTCCTTAGGAGACTTCCCTTAGGAGTGTTCCTCTTAATGGTATTTTTCTTTTTCTTCTGGGATACTGTTTGGCAGGGCTTTTTTTTTTTTTTTTGAAAAAGAGGTGCCGGAACTCTCAAGAGGGAAATGAAGTTTTCAATCTGTGTACTGAAAACTCATGAACTTCCAAACATTTTTAAAAGAATTTTGTCAAAGAGGTTCCGGAACTCTGTTCCGTCACGTTCCCCCAGAAAAAAAGCCCTGCTGTTTGGTTGACAAACTTATTTCCTTCATCTCTGCTTTAATAATGTTATTATTGCAACTAGAAATAATGCCCGTTGCGGAAATAAATACAACGGGATCTAGAAAGAGGCTCTGGGGGAGTGCTCTGGCTTTGGGCAAAGAGTGTCAGTTTCCTGTGGCGACCTCAGCAGGGTTTAATGACAGAGTCCACTGTTTTCTCCAGAGGGACTGATCTCTGCTACCTGAAGAGCATTTGTATGTTTGAGTTATCTGAGCCCACACCTGGAGAGTGGTAACCATTGTTACCCATTCTCCTCTCCCCTATGAGGTATGTTATGCAACTGAAAATTCCAACTGCCTTGCGGGGGGGGGAGTTTGAGGTGTGGAATGGAGTGAAGTCCAATCAGCTTCCATATGCAAAAGACCAGGTTGTCGCAGCAGTTGTGGTGTGGGCGGGACCCGGGCTTTGCCTTCTGATTGGTGGCGATATATGCTGAGGAGCAGTTCCATCAGCCATACACTAAGGGAGTGCATTTTAGAATTAGAACTTTGGCACCCACTATTCAATTATATATAAGGAGAGATTTGAGGAATTGTGTGGGGTAGGGAACGATGGGGAAGTCTCCTCTAAATAGCACACGACTGCTTGGGAGGAAAACTATGGCAAACATAGACAACATAATAAAAAGTAGAGACATCACCCTGCCAACAAAAGTCTGTATGGTCAAAGCAATGGTATTCCCAGTAGTAATGTATGTTGGACCATAAGGAAGGCTGAGCGCCGAAGAATAGATTCTTTTGAATTGTGGTGCTGGAGAAGACTCTTGAGATTCCCTTGGACTGCAAGGAGATCAAATCTGTCAACCCTAAAAGAAATCAACCCTGACTGTTCCCTGGAAGGCCAGAGTCTGAAGCTGAAGCTCAAATACTGTGGCCACCAAATGAGAAGGGAGCACTCACTGGAGAAGGCCCTGATGCTGGGATGCAAAGAAGACGGGGACGGCAAAGGATGAGATGGTTAGACAGTGTTATCGATGCAACAAACATGAAACTGAACAAACTCCAGAGGACAGCGGAAGACATGAGGGCCTGGCGTGATGTGGCCCATGGGGGTCACGAAGAGTCGGACTCAACTGTACGACTGAACAACAAAGCTGGGCTGGGTGAAGAGCGCCCTCTTAACTCACT
>NW_015171517.1:366295-372308 GCF_001447785.1 Gekko japonicus
TCTGATACTGCATCGTAATAGCGCCACGGGGCCGACTGAGTTAACAAGAGAGGTAAAATATAGTCACACCCTTCAAAACGCACACGGCAACAAATAAAACTATGACTTTCAAAAGCCAGCAGCAGCAAAAAAAGGAGTTTTTTATGTTGGGCAAGGTTTTGGTCCTGTAACATTGTAATAACTTACAAGGGTGCTGGTTAGAGCTAGGGAGACCTTGCCCAACACTGAAATAATAGAAAAGCATCACCGTGTAAGGAACTGAAAAGAGATTCTCAGCAGTGGTTCTTTGTTCCTGAGGAAGGACCCAGAGGTCTGAAACACTGAAGAATTACCTGGGAAAAGTGTTGGACTTTCTGTATATAATTCTGTATATTTACTCTTTGGCCTCTGTATTTTCCTATGATGGATTGTATGGGCATATTGACTTCATATAATAGATATATCCCACTTTAAATGAAGTCTCCCTTATTGTGGGAAATATAGCACACAGTTGTTTTGCTAGTTTTGTCACCTTTTTACTGTGTGCTGTACCTTTGTTGTTGTACAGGGGAGAGACCTCAGCAGGGTATAATAATGCCATATAGTTCGTACTCCATAGCAGCCATTTTCTCCAGGAAAACTGATCTTGGCCCCGGTCACACGGCAAAGTTGCCGCGGGAGAGGCATGGGAGTCCCGCGGATTTTCCGGACGTGATCTCACCCCAACATCTGGGAAGCGCAGTGCTCCCGTGGCGAACCCGTGGCTCCCCGCCGAAGGTGCGGAGTTAAAAGTTTCCTGAAACCGTGGGCCAAGGGCGGGTGTCTGATCATGTTCCCGGTGGACTTACGTGGCATCCGGCGCCCGCCGCTGGTCGTCTCCGCAGGTTGCGCAACAGCGCCCAACAGCGCATGCGCACAAAGAGCGATTGCTTGTGCGATCGCACGGCGTGGCTTCTGTGCTGCGCTGCAGGATACCCGTCTGATCAGCATCTCCCCTGAACCACAGGACCTCGACTGGGACGTGTGCTCGGGCGGCTGTGCGTTAGTTTCTTCCAGGGCAATTAGCCACGCCTCCCCCCCCCTGTGATATCCGGCCCGTGTGACCGGGGCCCTTGTTCATCTGGAGCTCAATCGTAAAAGTGGGAGATAGCCAGGTGCCGCCTGGAGATTAGCAACCCTAAGGTGACTGATAACACATGGTTCCCCTCTCTTTTGTTTGATCCTCACAACAACCCTGTGAGGTAGGTTAGGCTTAGGATGTGTGACTGGCCCAAGGTCACCCAACGAGATTCCATGGTAGAAGAGGGGAATCGAACCTGGTTCTCCCAGATACTAGACTGACCCTTGAACCACTCTGCTGCACTGGCAGGGCCTTAGATGCTGATCTCCCAGGGGCAAAGCAAGCCTGGTGGGAAGAGGCCATATCTCTCTTGTGCGCATTAGTTAGCTCTTGGCTCGTTCTGAACCATTTCCATATTTTCTTCGAGTTGGCCAAAGCTTTTGAGTTTTTTCCTCCCTCCACAGGAAAACACTTTGGCTGGAGAATGGGACAAAATTGGACCAGCGTCTAAACCAGGTAGCTGAATCAATGATAACGAGGCTGAGCAGAGAACAACAATGCGCAAAAGCATTAATAGCGTGAATCAGCGCACTGGCTAGAGCCCCAGAATGGGCAAGAAGCGTCCGGTAATGTGTTCTTCACGCCATCTGTGTTGGGGATGAACATGGCCATTAGGCAAGACACAAACAGGGACTAAGAATGGAGCTACAGGGGAGGCCAGGTTTACAGAGGCCAATTTACCATCATTAGGAGAATAAGGAACCTCATGTGAGTGAGCGGGAACATAAGTAATCACCAGCCTGTTGGGACTGAATGACCATTTCCTGCAGTCAGTGGCAAATGTACTTCGGCGGGTTTGGGATAGCTGAGATTCGCCCGGAGGAGAACTGCTTAGTTCAGCCAACTTCCAAAATCCGCACCACGCTGGGATCAGACTGAATTTCAAAAGCTGACCCAGATAGCCCAGGCTAGCCCAAGCCCAGGGTAAGCAGGATCGTGTCAGAGGCCCACAAACTCAGGCTCAACGACGTTCCTTCCAGAAGGATCAAGTTTATTGAGTTCAGTAGCAGTAGGTCATCTGTGCATACATTCTGTGTAACGGCTAACCCAACGGGCGGGAGAGGGGAAGATATACTGCGTTTGAAGTGGGGCCTCTGATGAGGTGAAGCCAATCAGAGGTGCAAGCCTTGCACGCCTAAAGTGAGGATTGAAGGTTCCCAGGGAGAAGAAGAAGAGATTGGATTTATACCCCGCCCTTCACTACCCAAAGGTGTCTCAGAGCGTCTTACAAACTCCTTTCCCTTCCCCTCCCCACAACAGACATCCTGTGAGGTAGGTGGGTCTGAGAGAGCTCTTGACAGAGACTGCTCTTTTTCAAGGATAGCTCTTGTCAGAACTATGGCTTGCCCAAGGTCATCCAGCAGGTGCAAGTGGAGGAGTGGGGAATCAAGCCCGGCTCTCCCAGATTAGAGTCTGCGCACTTAACCACGACACCAAACTGGCGAGAGCGGGAGGTGAGAGGGCGAAGCATCAAGGTCAGGCAATGAGATGAGTCTCAACGAGAAAAGTGAAAGCTAACATACCAGAACAATAAGATGCTCACGCCACAGATTCCCTTCCTCCTCCACAAACCATGGCAGCATAGCTGACAGGTCGGCCCTGGTCTGAAGACCACCAACGAAGTCCAAGGTCACTATGCAGAGGCAGGCAACAGCAAAACCACCTCTGAATGTCTCTTTGCCTTGAAAAACCCTGCAGGGTCACCCTAAGTTGGCTGTGAGTTGATGGTGATGAATAACTATAAAGGGGATGAGACCGAATCTCGAAAGCTGTCTGGTTCGTTTCAAATATTCCCATTTCCATTTGCAAAAATATAAATCGGAGAGTCTCCAGTTTTGCCCCCTTTTCTTTTCCCAACATTAAAAGGAATGCGTTTTCCAGTGCTCTTTTTCTTCCCACTGCTCACAAAAGCCGAAGGTGCACACACACACTTTTAAAAAAAGCACTGAAATGGTGTGGACACATAAACACCGTTAAAATTGTACCAAAAGAAGACGAAGAAAAAGAGATTGGATCTATACCCCGCCCTTCACTACCCAAAGGTGTCTCAGAGCGGCTTACAAACTCCTTTCCCTTCCCCTCCCCACAACAGACATCCTGTGAGGTAGGTGGGGCTGAGAGAGCTCTTGACAGAAACTGCTCTTTTTAAAGAACAGCTCTTATCAGAACTATGGCTTACCCAAGGTCATCCAGCCAGGTGCAAGTGGAGGAGTGGGGAATCAAACCCGGTTCTCCCAGATTAGAGTCCGTGCACTTAACCACTACACTAAACTGGCTCTCTACCAAAAGGGCATAAAAGAATTTGAAACATGGCAAACCGAAACTGGTGGCATATAAAATCGAAAAGAAATGAAGAAGAAGAAGAGAAGAGAAGAGATTGGATTTATACCCCGCCCTTCACTTGGAGTCTCAGAGCGGCTTACAAACTCCTTTCCCTTCCCCTCCCCACAACAGACACCCAGTGAGGTGGGTCGGGCTGAGAGAGCTCTGACACAAACTGCTCTTTTTCAAGGACAGCTGTGCCAGCGCTTGTGACTGACCCAAGGTCACATCAGCAGGGGCAAGTGGAGGAGTGGGGAATCAAACCCGGTTCTCCCAGATTAGAGTCCGCGCACTTAACCACTACACCAAACTGGCTCTCATTTCATTTTCAAATGAAAATGGGCCAATCGACTCATTCCTAAATGGAACACACTGAGGTGCTGTAAGAAAATTATTTGGGTGTCACGGGAAATTAATTAATGAATTAAAAATTGAAATCTCCCATGTGCCCAAAGGCCATTGTCGGAGGAGGATGCCTGCTGCATCTCTGCATCAGTCACTGCTCTGGCTCACATCCTTCCAACCAGACTCTGCAGGGAACAGGTTGTTTGACACCATCTTTGCATAACGCACAGCCAGCTCTCTCAGCCCATCTTTCGAAGAGGCATGGCCAGTCACTCTCTCCGTTGCTTTACACAGTTTGTTGTAAGGTTGCAAACTTCAGGTTGGGAAATTCCTGGAGACTTAGGAGTGGTGGAGCCTGGGGAGGGAAGAGACCTCAGTTGGGTATAATGCCACAGAGTACACCCTCCAATGTAGCCATTTTCTCTAGTGGAACAGATCTCTGTCGCCTGAAGATCAGTTGTAATTCCAGGAGATCTACATGTGGAGGTTGGCAACCCTAGACTGGGGATGATAGAACCTTGTACATTGCCCTGAGCTCTCTGGAGGAAAATTAGTGTGAGGCTCCCCCACTCTAAAGATGGTCTCCCTGCCATCTGCCATCACACCACATCGCCCCACCAGCCTCAGAATTGGAAAGGAGAGAGGGTTCCAGAGCCTTCCCTCCCTCCATCCTTCAATCTTTCCCTTCTCCTTACCTCCCTCCTTCAATCTCTCCCTGAGCCTTCCATTCTTCCTTCCCTCCCTCCCTCCTTCAATCTCTCCCTGATCCTTCCTCCCTCCCTCCCTCCCTTCCCTCCCTCAATCTCTCCCTGATCCTTCCTTCCTTCCCTCCCTCCTTCAATCTCTCCCTTCTCCTTCCTTCCTCCTTCAATCTCTCCCTGATCTTCCCTCCCTCCCTCAATCTCTTCCATCTCCTTCCTTCCCTCCCTCCTTCCATCTCTCCCTGATCCATCCTTCCTTCCTTCCTTCCCTCCCTCCCTCAATCTCTCCCTGATCCTTCCATCCATCCATCCTTCCCTCCCTCCTTCTCTCCCTCCCTCCTTCAATCTCTCCCTTCTCCTTCCCTTCCTTCCTCCTTCAATCTCTCCCTGATCTTCCCTCCCTCCCTCAATCTCTTCCATCTCCTTCCTTCCCTCCCTCCTTCCCTCCCTCCCTCCTTCCATCTCTCCCTGATCCATCCTTCCTTCCTTCCCTCCCTCCTTCCCTCCCTCCCTCCTTCCATCTCTCCCTGATCCATCCTTCCTTCCTTCCCTCCCTCCTTCCCTCCCTCCCTCCTTCAATCTCTCCCTGATCCTTCCCTCCCTCCCTCCATCTATCCCTGATCCTTCCATCCATCCTTCCTTCCCTCCCTCTCCCCCCTTTTTCAATCTCTCCCTTCTCCTTCCCTCCCTCCCTCCTTCAATCTCTTCCTGATCTTTCCTCCCTCCCTCAATCTCTCCCTGATCCTTCCTTCCTTCCCTCCCTCTCCCTCCCTTTTTCAATCTCTCCCTTCTCCTTCCTTCCCTCCCTCCTTCTCTCCCTCCCTCCTTCAATCTCTCCCTGATCTTTCCTCCCTCCCTCAATCTCTCCCTGATCCTTCCTTCCTTCCCTCCCTCTCCCTCCCTTTTTCAATCTCTCCCTTCTCCTTCCTTCCCTCCCTCCTTCTCTCCCTCCCTCCTTCAATCTCTCCCTGATCTTTCCTCCCTCCCTCAATCTCTCCCTGATCCTTCCTTCCTTCCCTCCCTCTCCCTCCCTTTTTCAATCTCTCCCTTCTCCTTCCTTCCCTCCCTCCTTCAATCTCTCCCTGATCTTTCCTCCCTCCCTCAATCTCTCCCTGATCCTTCCCTCCCTCCCTCCATCTATCCCTGATCCTTCCATCCTTCCTTCCTTCCCTCCCTCTCCCTCCCTTTTTCAATCTCTCCCTTCTCCTTCCCTCCCTCCCTCCTTCCATCTCTCCCTGATCCATCCTTCCTTCCTTCCCTCCCTCCCTCAATCTCTCCCTGATCCTTCCATCCATCCATCCTTCCCTCCCTCCTTCTCTCCCTCCCTCCTTCAATCTCTCCCTGATCCTCCCTCCCTCCTTCAATCTCTCCCTGATCCTTCCTTCCTTCCCTCCCTCAATCTCTTCCATCTCCTTCCTTCCCTCCCTCCTTCAATCTCTCCCTGATCCATCGTCCCTTCCTTCCTTCCTTCCTTCCTTCCTTCCTTCCTTCCTTCCTTCCTTCCTTCCTTCCTTACACCTTTCCTAATCTCAGCTCAGTATCTTCC
>NW_015171517.1:372542-377542 GCF_001447785.1 Gekko japonicus
CTTCCTTTCCTTCCTTTCCTTCCTTTCCTTCCTTTCCTTCCTTCCTTCCTTCCTTCCTTCCTTCCTTCCTTCCTTCCTTCCTTCCTTCCTTCCTCACACATTTCCTAATCTGAGCTCAGTCTGTTGCTTCCCACCTGGCCAGGTGTGTTGTTTTCCCTTTTATGGGATTCCCTGGCCCCCACCTCCATCTGGCCTGTCTCCCATCTCCTTCCACCTGCTCCATCTGGGAGACTATAAACGGAAAGGGGAAGGTTTTCCTGCTTCTTTTCCCTGCTGCCTGTCTCCCTGCCCTGCTCTTTCCCCTTGCTGTTCCGGGCTGCCTTGTAACCTCTCCCAATTCTGGCCTTCACCTAGTCTGAGCTTGGCCTTGCCTTCTGACTGTAAGAAAATAAGAGAAGCCAAGTTGGATCAGGCCAATGGCCCATCTAGTCCAAACCTCTGGGTCACATAGTGGCCAAAACCCAGGTGCCGTCAGGAGGTCCAGCAGTGGGGCCAGAACTCCAGAAGCCCCCTCCCACTGTTTCTCCACAAGCACATCCACAAGTATCACTGCCCCAGACAGAGCGTTCCATCTAAACCTTGTGGCTAATAGCCACTGATGGACCACTGCTCCATATGTTTACCCAATCCCCTCTTGCAGCGGTCTTGTGGCAGTGAATTCCATGTGTTAATCACTCTTTGGGTGAAGAAGGACTTCCTTTTATCTGTTCTAACCCGACCGCTCAGCAATTTCATGGAGTGCCCACGAGTTCTTGTATTGTGAGGAAGGGAGAAAAGGACTTCTTTCTCTACCGGCTCTATCCCATGCATAATTTCGTAAACAAATGTTGTTTACAACCTCTGCCTGGCTCCCTGCCTTATTCCTGGCTGTGTCAGAGTGGTCTTCCTAGGTCCCAGCCAACTCCCTTTCCTGTCCTTTCTCGCATGGGTGGGTCTGGGCCACAGCTGTCCACAGCTCTGGCAGCCGTGGTGGGGTCGAGTCAGGACTGGGCACCGTCTCCCAGCAATCCGGATAAAATAGTGCTAGACAGAGAGCCTCCAGCAGTGCAACTCAACTGTCAGGAATCAGAGAAACACTAGCCTGGTTCCTCAGAGGCGAAGACGGTCTTTAACCCTGCCCCGTCGCCAGAACCTGCTGATGTAGCATATAAAACAAGATCTTCCCATCTTAAACCCCTCATCTCTGTTTTGCCTTCTGCTGTTCATCCAGTTTACACTCTCTTGCTTCGACCAGGTCTGTGCTGCTCACGCTTCTTTTCACTGCCTCTCATTTCCTCACGCCACCCACTTATTTTTGTTCCGAGGGCTTTACAGTCTCTCGCTTCCCTGCTCTCCTTTCCCTCTACACTTCGACGCTTAAGTGGTACTCTAGTACTGGAGTAGTTTCTGATGGCCTGTGACTAACATTTCCCCCTTACTTCTTGCAGTGCTTTTTCTTCTGCCTGGCCTCCATATAGACCTTTCGCTCAAACTTGTTGTTCACCCATGTTTTCCTTCTTCTTCTTCTTTTTTATATAGTTTATTTATCATTTGTAATTACAAAAAAGTAAACAAAATATAAACTCTTTACAACATGTTTCGGAGTTTTCATTATACATTTCCTTCCATCTTTCTATTTTTTGCCATCTTTTTTTGAATATATTATCTTCTTTCCCTGCTAATATCATATTTATCTTATCCATTTCTTTTATTTCCAAGATTTTCATCGTTAATTCTTCTCTATTTGGAATTCTCTCTGATTTCCAACATTTCGCTATAAGTATTCTGGACACCGTAAGTATATATAATATCAGACATGAGTCATTGTAACTTATCCCATCTGGTAACATATTAAGCAAATATACTCCTGGTTCTAGCTTGAGGTCTATTTCAGTTATCTCTAATATTACTTGTTTTATAGTTTTCCTTCTTAATTTGAATCTGTCTTTCCTTTCATTTTTGTGGAGATAGATCCAGGTGGGCAGCCATGTTTGTCTGTAGCAGTAGAAAAGAACAACATTTGTGGCACGGAAGACGTGAACGTAGGGTTGCCAAGTCTACTTACCTTGGCGGCGGGGGAGCCTTGTCGGACTCCGGGAGCTGTCTGGTGATGCATGCATGCATGCACGCACAAAGCGCGCACGTGCCGCCAGCACGTCACAGGAAGTGACGCACTACATTGCTCACGTTGAGGGCGTGGCCACAATCGTCAGAGGGAAAACCATAGAGTTTTCCCTCCGACGATCGGGGCCACGCCCCCAACGTGATCGACGTGGTTGCGTCACCTCCGGTGATGCAGCCACGCTGTGCTTTGGGGGGTGGAGTTCCCCCCGGGGCCCGATTCCGCGGCGGCGGAAATTGGGCCTCAAAAGCGGGGGTTTACCCACCCACCCCCGCCCCCACTTGGCAGCCCTAAGTGAACGGTGACTCATAAAAGCTCATACTCTGCCACAATTTTTGTTAGTCTTTAAGGTGCTACTGGACTCTTGCTCTTTTCTACTTTCTTTTTGTGTCTTTCTCCTCTTTTTGCTTCTTACTCATCTCCAGGTAGGATGTGTCAAATAGGTTCTCTGGAAAGGCAACATAAATATTTTCTAAATGACCCCCCACCTGATTTCCTGCCCCCCACAGCTCCATTGATCACTGGTGGGAAGGATGAGGGTGTGTTGATGGGTTTTTTCTTGCTGGCACCGGGAAATCCAGGAACTCTGCTTGATGTATCACAAACAACACATCAGCCCTCCTTGGTGTATCACAAACAATGCATCAAGGCAAACAACATCTTGTTTAAAATATTTATATTTGAATGCTTGCACAAGGGAAACCAAGTTGCATCCAGGGACTTTCTTTTGCAACTAGAAGACAGAAGGAATTACAATTCCGCAGGGCCTGTAAGATGGAGCTTTTCCACTGGGCTTTTGGTTGAGGTGTCGGACACCCCCTTCCTTTGGCTGGCCCCCATCTGTAGCCTGGATCCTTAAGATCTTAAAATCCTTAAAAATCTTTAAAATCCTTAAAATTTAATACCATCCTAACTACTAGGGAAGCAGCTCTCAACCTGTGGGTCGCGACCCCTTTGGGGGTCGAATGACCCTTTCACAGGGGTTCGCCTAAGACCATCGGAAAACATAGTTATGAAGTAGCAACGAAAATAATTTTATGGTTGGGGGTCACCACAACATGAGGAACTGTATTAAAGGGTCGTGGCATTAGGAAGGTTGAGAACCATTGCACTAGGGTGTCTGGTCTCCACTAGAGTTTACATGGTACTTAGGTTATTTTATACTGTGTTCTTCATCTGGTTTTAACTATATTATATTTTATACTGTTGGAAGAACCCACCCTGAGGGTTCCTTGAGGGGAGGGTGGGATATAAATACAAATGAATGAATGAATGAATGAATGAATGAATGAATGGAAGCAGCTAATTTTGTGCATAGTTTGCCTGAAGGCAGAGCTGTGGCGATTGCACAGTCCATGTGCAGAACTGCACAAAGTGGAATTTTCATCCTCTGGATTTCGGTACGGTCGGAAGAATTAGAGGACAAACAATGCACTTTGTCTCAGTATTCAAATACGGCAATGCAGGAACAGTTTGGTGTAGTGGTTAAGTGCGCGGACTCTAATCTGGGAGAACCGGGTTTGATTCCCCACTCCTCCACTTGCACCTGCTGGATGACCTTGGCCAAGCCGTAGTTCTGGCACAGCTGTTCTTGCAAAAGAGCCGTTTCTGTCAGAGCTCTCTCAGCCCCACCTACCTCACAGGGTGTCTGTTGCGGGGAGGGGAAGGGAAAGGAGTTTGTAAGCTGCTCTGAGACTCCCTTGGGTAGTGAAGGGTGGGGTATAAATCCAATCTCTTC
This sequence comes from Gekko japonicus, assembly GCF_001447785.1. Classification (NCBI taxonomy): domain Eukaryota; kingdom Metazoa; phylum Chordata; class Lepidosauria; order Squamata; family Gekkonidae; genus Gekko; species Gekko japonicus. Next base: position 376,382 of record NW_015171517.1, read on the forward strand.
TCTTCTCTTCTCTTCTCTTCTCCAAACAGAGCTTCTAATTTGCCCAAAATTTTTTGTAACTTTCATATCTCGGAAGAAACGTACTTCTGGCCAGGTTTTTGTTTCTCATCTTATGTTTTTTAATTTCCAGTTCCTTCCATTCCAGGGTACCCATCGTGTCTGAAGCAAGCACATAAGAATCCTTACCAAGCCAATACCGGTGCCTCCAGCCAAAGCAGAAATCACAAAAAGGCTGCAGACGACTCCACCTATGTAGCAGGCAATTAGGTGAGCACATTAACCCTGAAATATATTTTTCCTTGGGCAGGAGGATGGGGAGAGAGAAGAAGGTACACAAGGGGTGAGCTTTTCTTACGGTTGCAGATTATCCCATTAATTTCATAATGGAATTATTGAATCTCCTTTTCCCGGTCCGCACGACTGTTGACGATTATTTGACATTAGTTTAAATTCCATAAAGTACGAGAAGGAGGCAAAAAAGAAAAAAAGGGGGGGAAAACCCAGCCGAGAAGCACGAACATAAGCAGGGCCTACAATCCCAAAGTACTTTCCACCTCGAGTGTGAATTTTCTATGCTGCAGCGCTCTCTCAATTATATATCCCCCCTCCTTTCTTTCCCCCCACTCTGCCAAGAAAATTGGCAGGGAAAAAAGTTGCCTGCAGGAAAGAAGAGGGGTATTTTTATCTAGCCTGCCACTAGATTAGAAAAAAAAAGCCCTTTATCTGAAATTCAGCAGAGGATTGGCCTAAATTAAATCCAATCTCCACTTAGCTTCCAGCCTCTATTAAAGTGCCTTCCGAATGGCACTTTTAATTTTTTTTTTAATTTGATGGGTTTTTTCTTTTTTAGTTTACACTTGCACAAATTACAAGAGACAGCAAGAAAGAGAACAGCACAAGTCCGGCCGTCTTAAACTTTTGCTGCGAAAACAACAAAGAAGGCCCACGCCGCCTTAGAGACGCATGTTTTTAGGCTGGCAATAGCACCATTGGACCTGAGAACCTTCTTTATCAGATGCCTGAAGGGGTTAACTCCATGGGTAAGTGCTAGGGTGGGTAGCTCAGCACTGCCAACCAACAGGAGCTTTTGGGGGCGGGGACAGATCAGTCTGACTGTGACACCCAGAACACTACTTCCAGCGCAAAGCCAGCCGTGATGTC
>NW_015171517.1:382542-445915 GCF_001447785.1 Gekko japonicus
CCAAGAGTTACTAACACATGGACTTCATTGCCACAGGAGGTGGTGGCGGCTACAAGCATGGACAGCTTCAAGAGGGAATTAGAGAAGCATATGGAGCAGAGGTCCATCGGTGGCTATTAGCCACAAGGTGTAGATAGGAACTCTCGGTCTGGGGCAAGGGATGCTCTGTCTTCTTTGTGCTTGGGGGGGGAGACAACAGTGGGAGGGCTTCTAGTGTCCTGGCCCCACTGCTGGACCTCCTTGAGGGCACCTGGTATTTTTGGCCACTGTGTGACACAGAGTGTTGCACTGGATGGGCCATTGGCCTGATCCAACATTGGCTTCTCTTCTTCTTCTCCTTCTCCTCTTCTTCCTCTTCCTCCTCCTCCTGCAGGAATTTTGCCTCTGGAGAAAAAAAAAAAGGACAGCAGGCAGCCCAAAACCCTGTATGCCACAATCCAGCCAACAAGACAGGTCAGTTCACCTCAGCTTTGTAATACTTCAGCCACCAAAAGACTCAGACAGAAGATTCTTCCCTATCCCAGTTAGACTGGAGTCCCATAGCACCCCAGAGACCCGCAAGACATTGGGGGTATGAGCTTTTGAGAGGCAGAGCTCCCTTCGTCAGATACCATGCCCTATTTCAAGGACTCTACAGCTGTCTCACCAGCTTCACATAACTGATACAATTCTGTGATGACTTGGAGGCTTATTTCCTTTGGCCTGTCTCCTACCACCGTACTCAGTAAAGTTGGAAGCTTTCTTCTCTCTAAGGACCTAGGCTAGCCTGGGCTATCCAGGTGAGAATAATAGTGAGCTAAAACACATCAAGCCATTTGCTCAGGGCTTCAGAAATAGAGAAGCTCACAGACTCTTTTGGATGGATTGCATCCTCAAACCATCTGCTACCAGCATGTCTCGTTATTTGTGGTATACGACACTTTCCCCAGAGCTGCGGTGGCTCAAGTGGTTAAGACGCTGAACTGCAGGCTGTGGAAGGTCGGTAGTTCAGCAGTTCGAGACCCGGGGTGCCGCATGACGGAGTGAGCCCCCGTCTCTAGTTCCAGCTCCTGCCAACCTAGCAGTTCGAAAGCAAGAAATTGCAAGTAGATAAATAGGTACCGCTTCGGTGGGAAGGTAACAGCGTTCCGTGCACCTTGGTGTTTAGTCATGCCGGCCACATGACCACGGAAACGTCTTCGGACAGCGCTGGCTCTTCGGCTTTGAAACGGAGATGAGCCCCGCAACCCTAGAGTCGGACTCGACTGGCTTTCGAGCAAGGGAACCTTTACCTTTTACTTTATACTTTCCCCAAGGTATTTACGTCCCATTTTGTGATCTTCCCGAAAACAACACTCTGGCCACCATGGGAGGGGGATTCTTCTATACCAACACCCTACACGACCGACACGAAGATGGATTATAAGCCACCAAGAATACAGTGCTAAATAACATATACCCTGGGTTTTTATGCTGCTTTATGCTATGATTTTTTATTGATCGGGTTTTTAACTTTTAACGATTTTAGGGTTTCATTTTTGAGGTGCCTTGGGCAGGTCTCTGAAGATGTGACATGTTCTGAACAGGCAGCCGTTACCGATGCCATGGGACAGATGGCTGGGGAGTTTTGCGAATCCGTCTGTCCCGCTCCAAGGGTCGCGGACCCCACAAACGGCAAATCGCAGACCCCCGGACCCCCGACACTCTTGGGAGAAACTCCACGACCAGGCTTACCGGCGGAAGAATGGCACGGCGGGACGGAGCAGCCAAGGCATCTGACGAAGGAAGGAGGAGGCGAGGGAGCGTCAACAACACCCAGCCCTGGCCGAGCCAGGCAACAGGACTGGGGTGCACCGTGGCAACAGGACCGGGGCTCGCCGCAGCAACCGGGCGAGCAGGAGTGGGGCAGGACAGAGCGAGGGTCGAGAGCCCTCCCCAAGAGGCCGGAGCAGCAGGGCTCCCAAGCAGGGAGCGCTCCGTTGGCGTCTCTTCTTATGCAAAGGGGCGGGGCCAAGGTCACGAGGGTGGAGGGGCGGTCCTGGGACGGGAGGCAGGAGAATAAAAGGCGGACATCAAGAGGGGGTCGGGGAGGAAGGACACGCTGAGACAGTAGAAGAGCGAGAGAGACAGAGAGCAAAGGAGAGAGAGAGAGAGAAGGAGTAACAAAAGGTCGCAGTGTGGGCAGAGGGACTTCGGGGGTGAACTTAATTCCGTCCCCTGCCGGTCTGAGGCTCTGCTCTTTCCCCTTTTTGGAGACCCCTCCCACCTCCTGGATCGCCCGTCTCGCCAAAACCCAACTCTTCTCCCCCCGGCACTAAAGCCACCGGGGGCGCTACTCCGCGGACGCAGGGGGAGCTTGACACCGTCGTCACTCACAGAAATTTTGGTTTAAAAGGGATTTTTCTTATCTTGAAGGCAACAGCATTTTTATGGGCATCTGTATGTCCCCATGGTGTGTTAACATAGTCCAGCCGCCAGATGACATGGACTGTTGTGTAAGGACTAAATGCCCTGATATACAAGTGTCTTCCATAAACATGGTACCTGTGGGTCTAGTTCTTTACTTGAATGTTGGTAGCACGTTTCTCATCTGGATCTATGGGAAGGAGGCCCTAGAGGAATTCCACCAAGACTTAAACAACTTCCACTCCGCCACCCATCTGAGCCAGGATTGGTCCATGCAGCGTCAACTTTCTGGTCACAACTGCATGACTACTTCTTCTTTTTTTGCCATCAATTCACAGCTGACTTATGGCAACCCCATAGAGTTTTCGAGGCAAGAGATGTTCAGAGATGGTTTGCCATTGCCTGCTGCCGCGTCATAAACTTGGTATTCCAAGGGATGAGCACAGACCAGAAAATCCTGCTTCGGTCCGGGGCTCGTGAGCCAGGTGGCCCCAGACAAACCCCTGAGCCCCAAACCCTACTCGAACAGAACCAGTTCGGGTGGTGTCAGGCCCCACCCCAGTGTGCCCATGTTACCTGGAATCAACGCGTGCCCCCCACTTCTAGGTGGCATAGGGTCCTGCCCCCCGGTGTGCCCGCATTTTCCAGAAGTGACGCAAGCACATTGGTGATGCACTTGCATCACTTCTGGGTAATGTGGAGACATTGGGGTGTGGCCTGATGCCATCCTGCTGCCATTTACAGTAAGAACATAAGAACATAAGAGATGCCAATGTTGGATCAGGCCAAAGGCCCATCCAGTCCAGCACTCTGTATCACACAGTGGCCAGAAATACCAGTGCCATCAGGAGGTCCACTAGTGGGGCCAGGACATTAGAAGCCCTCCCACTGTTGACCCCCCCCCCCAAGCACCAAGATGACAGAGCATCACTTGCCCCAGAGTCCCTATCTATACCTTGTGGCTAATAGCCACTGGTGGACCTCTGCTCCATATGCTTATCTAATTCCCTTTTGAAGCCGTCCATGCTTGTAGCCGCCACCACTTCCTGTGGCAGTGAATTCCAAGTGTTAATCACTCTTTGGGTGAAGAAGTACTTTATTCAAAGACAGTAAAAATAATGAAGCCCCACTAAAAGCAATTATTTTCTAAAAGCTTACATTTCTTCAGAGGCTAGAAACTGACACCATATTTCATTTTGAGTAGTGGATTCTCCATGAGTAGTTTTGATTGGTTAAATTCTGGCCCTAGTGAAATGAAATAGAAGGAACTGGCAAATCAAGGCACATTATACATGAGAGTATTGTAATAAAATGGACAAGTCATGTCCAGCATAAAACAAGCACCATTCGTACAGATACAGACATTTTTATAATGCTATAAAATGTCTCAGGATTGTGCGAATTACATCCAGTCCCACTGTTTCTAGTAATTCCGGTTCAAATGCACACTGAAATATAATTTGGATTGACCTGTTTTATCATAGTGGAAAAGAGAAGGACATTTTCTTTCCAGTTCCTAATTAATGATTCCCTCCCCATTTTTCCCTCTATTCCTCCAATTATTAAAAGAGGCTGAGTGGGAGAATTCCCTATGCCAGTAGGCAAACATCAAGCCTCATTGACCAGTAGCTCACAGCTAGTATCCATCCAGTGCACCATAAGAACATAACAGCTCTGCTGGATCAGACCAATGGTCCATCTATTCCAGCATCCTGCCTCACACAGCGGCCAGCTTAATTCAGTGAGGCTTATTCCCAGGTGACAATTATGATGCTATTCACAGTAACAGAAAGCCAAGTGAGATCCCGGTCACACGGGCCGGAAAATGCAGGGGAGAAGCGTGACTGTTTGCCCTGGAGCAAAGTAATGCGCGGCAGCCCGATCACATGTCCCGTGAAGTCCTGTGGGTATGCCGTTAGGTGCCGATCACACAGCTATCCTTCAGTGCGGCAAAGAAACGGCACGGCGCAATCACACTGGCAATCGCTGGGCACTGCTTCTGTGGCAAACGGGATTTCGCCCCCTCACCACAGTGTGTGCATGTGCCGGTGGGCATTTGTGCGCATCCTGTGGAGACTTAAAAAACAAACATCTGGTTTGCGACGGGACATGGGCGGGTGCGATCAGACGCCTGCCCTTGCCCTGCGTTTTCCGGAAACTAGCATATCGTATGTACTAATTTTTTACTCCGTATCTTCGGCAAGAAGCCATAGGTTAGCCATGGGTGCACTATGCTTCCCAGATGTTGTGGTGTGATCGCGCCCGGAAAATCCACCTATCATCCGTATCTTTAGCACGGCAAATGCTCCGTGTGAACGGGGCCTGAGTTGTTTTGTAATGGTATTTGTTTTGGAATAGGGTCATGGGCTAGCCATGATGGAATTTTTTGTCCGTGTACCCATGGTGGCTCTGGGAAGTCCTGTCTGCAGCAGCTATTAATGTGAGTTAATATATAGCATAAATATAATAATATACAACCTCTCCTAGAGGAAAATCCTTCTGTCCCATAGACCTTGTGTGGAGTGAATACTCCTGTCCTTGCTTAAAGACAACCTGAAACAACTATTTATCAACAGCAAAGGACCACTGCTCAGTGGAGATTCAAACCCAGGGACTAGCCCCTGCAACAAGTCTCATTTCCAACCCTATCCCCAGATCCACTCAAATGACATGATCGCAGGACAGTCAACATCAGCGACACCATCCAAGGGTCATTCCCCTGCATATCTTCGAACTAGTCATTCCATTTCCCAGATGCCTCAGGGCACCAGATGGAACACAATGACAACAGTCTTCCCCATTGTTCATTCCTCTAGATACAATATTCAGAGATAAACCACCTCTTAATACAGAAGTCCCGTTTACCTTTCATAGACATTGATAGACTTATGTGTTACTTTTTTAAAAAAATTCTGGGCTAATGGCCATCACACTGTCTTGAGAGCCAGTTTGGTGTCGTGGTTAAGTGCGCGGACTCTAATCTGGGAGAACCAGGTTTGATTCCCCACTCCTCCACTTGCACCTGCTGGATGACCTTGGGCAAGCCATAGTTCTGGCACAGCTATTCTTAAAAAAGAGCAGTTTCTGTCAGAGCTCTCTCAGCCCCACCTACCTCACAGGGTGTCTCTTGTGGGGAGGGGGAGGGAAAGGAGTTTGTAAGCCGCTCTGACACTCCTTTGGGTAGGGAAGTTCGGGGTATAAATCTAATCTCCTCCTCCTCCTCCTCCTCCTCCTCTTCTTCTTCTTGTCTAATTTTTATCTCAGGACAGCATGCAAGGTTTCCTGGTCCTTTTAACCAGGGCTATTTTTGGACAGTAACGCACAGGAACGGAGTTCCGGCTGGCTCCCAAGTTGGCCACGCCCAGCAGGAACTCATTAGCATAACAGGCCACACCCAGCAGTAGAAACTCATTAGGATTGGCTACATTAGGGGTGTGTGGCCTAACATGCAAAGGAGTTCCTGCAACAAAAAAAGCCCTGGGTTTTGACAAGAAACAGGGTAAAGAGAATAAGAAGCAACAGGTGGGTGTGGCTGGATGACCACACTTCTGGTAAAGTGGGATGTGGCCTAATATGCAAATGAGTGGTGCAATCAGGGGTGTGGCCTAATTTGCTAATGAGTTTCTGCTGCTGAGTGTGGCCTATTATGCTAATGAGTTCCTGCTGGACTTTTTCCTACAAAAAGAGCCCTGCTTTAACCATCACAATAACACTGTGAGAGAGGTTAAGCTTAGAGAGAACAAGTGGGGGCTGCAAGACTTGCATGGAAGGGGGGGGGCAGAATCTGATCCTTCCCCCGTCACCATGTCTGGTGCAGCTCCACTCCACCGCAGCTGCCTCTGGGTGTGGCTGTGTCGGCTGGGCTCATAGACAAAACTGCCATTGGCTCTCCAGAAGGAAGGTAAGACCCTTATCTGCATGTGTGCAGACCAGTGTTCCCTCTAAGCTGAGTTAGTGTGAGCGAGCTCACAGTTTTTTATTTATTTTTTTAAAATTTATTTTGGATTTACATCCCGCCCTTCCGAACGGCTCAGGGTGGCTAACATATGGCCAGTGCCGGGTTAAATAGATAAAATACAATAAAACAGCATTAAACATCCACAATAAAATCCCATAGACAATATTTAAGGTGCTCTGATGTTATCCTGTATATAGATCCCCAAGATGGACAGTAATCCCAATTCGACGGCCATCTTTATTAAGGAGCAAGGACTCCAGCGATGATGTTCTACCCCCTTCCGCCAGGCGACGCATATCCCCCATAATAGGGGTAGATGGTGGAACAGTGCCATGGTGGTGGAATAGTGGTGACAGCGGCGGCTCCTACTCAAAAGCCTGGCGGAAGAGCTCCGTCTCGCAGGCCCTGCGGAACTGCACAAGGTCCCACAGGGCCCGGATCTCCCCCGGGAGCTCATTCCACCAGGTAGGAGCCGCCACCGAAAATGCCCTGACCCTAGTAGGGGCAAACATAACGTCTTGGGGGCCTGGAACTTCCAGGAGGTGGAGACTCCCCAATCGTAGTGCTCTTGAGGGAACATATGGGGAGAGGCGGTCCCTTAGGTAAGCCGGACCCCGGCCATTCAGGGATTTAAAGGTAAGGACCAGCACTTTGATGCGAATCCGGTGTGCTATCGGCAGCCAGTGCAGCGCTTGCAGCGCAGGCTGGATGTGGTCTCGCCTAGAGAGGACCATCAACAGCCTGGCTGCAGCATTCTGCACTAGCTGCAGCTTCCGAATTTGCAACAAAGTCAGCCCCAAGTAGAGAGCATTATAGTAGTCTAACCTCGAGGTGACCGTCTCATGGATCACAGTTGCCAGGTCCTCACAGTCAAGATAGGGGACCAACTGCCGAGCCAGCCGCAGGTGGTAAAAGGCTGACTTGGCAGTGGCTGCCACCTGTGCCTCCATCGTTAGCGAGGAGTCCAGGAGCACGCCCAAACTCCTAACCTCCCGCGCAGGCACCAAAGGCACCCTGTCGAAAGCCTCCGGCTCACACATTTTTGTCTTAGCTCAGGAAGGATGGCTCCAGAGCAAACTAATTTATGCAGCAGCCAGATTGTTCGCTCACAACTAGCTCACAAAGTAGAATTTTTGCTCACGGGACTCCACAGCTTAGAGGGAGCATTGGTGCAGACAATCTTCCTTTATTTGGCAGGGGGGATTTGAACCCCCCAATTTATTTTTTTAATTTTTCATAGTTTTCTGCAAACATGGGTGTCCCCCAAGTTTGCAGAACTATGTGTTTGCAGACACTGTGGCCCCAATCCACAGATTTAGGTATCCACAGATACCTAATATATGCTGCTTTTGCAGGGACCTGCCTTTACTGTCTCAATATACTTGAACCTCTCTGAAGGAACATTGTTGAGAACTGATTGCTGCGGGACTCTGACACACTCCTTCCTTCCTTCCTTCCTTCCTTCCTTCCTTCCTTCCTTCCTTCCTTCCTTCCTTCCTTCCTTCCTTCCTTCCTGTTTGGTGTACTGGTTAAGTGTGCAGACCCTAATCTGGGAGAACCGAGTGTGATTTCCCACTCCTCCGATTGCACCTGCTGGATGACCTTGGGCAAGCCATAGTTCTGGCACAGCTGTTCTTGAAAAAGAGCAGTTTCTGTCAGAGCTCCCTCAGTCCCACCTACCTCACAGGGTGTCTGTTGTGGGGAGGGGAAGGGAAAGACATTTGTAAGCCGCTCTGACTCCTTTGGGTAGTGAAGGGTGTAGTATAAATCCAATCTCCTCCTCCTCCTCCTCCTCCTCCTCCTCCTCTTCTTCCTCTCCCTCTTTCTCTTTCTTTCTAACTGTTTACTGGGTCACGGACAAAACTGTTACCTTTTTACAAATGAGCTCTTCGCATTTGAGGCTCACTGGTCTGTGGGAAGCGATTCTAATGCAAATCCCAGTAATCATTACCTCTGTGGCCACATCCTCAGTGAACGCCCTTTTGCAAGGAACAAGAATATTAATAGCCGCCTTCCTGCTTTGCAGGGGAGCCGGGTGGATTAATTAGTTTGTGTTTGCACACCGCTTTGTGCCAAAGTCAGTGCTGATTGGCTTCCTGGGCTTGTCGGCGGGGTTCCACAGGGTGTTCGCCAGGTCAGGAGTCAACTTTCTGAAGACTGCCGCATGCGACATGCTGGTGTTTATGTACTGTTTATTTATTCTGTAGTTATTTGTTGGGCTTTTCTCACTGCAGATCCCAAGTTCTAAAGACTTGAGCTGCTGGACTGGCTTGAGATCCTCTGTGCAACTAGACACTGGGCGTTTCCGCAGCTGAAATATACTCAGAAGCAGAGGTCATTTCGGGGGGAATCGCGGGGGATCGCAGTTCCCCCGGGTGAGGTAGGGGGCAGGGCACATGACGAAGCCCCGCCCCCTGCTTCCGGCCCTCATTCAGCCAGGAGGAGGCAGGAGAAGAGGGAGGGTAAGTTGCTTCCTCCCTGCCTCTCCCCACCCCTGCCTGCCTGGGGCCAGGGAGGGCCTTCGCGGGGCTTCCTTGCATTCCCGCCGGCCTTGCAGGTCCACCGCCGGGCCCCTCATGGGGCTGATGTGTGTGGCATATGCTAATGAGTTCCCCTAGCTCTTTTTCTACGAAACGACCCCGCTCAGAAGCTTCATTAAGGAAGGGTTCACCAGTGGGTTTGCCATCTCTGGGACATTTCAGTCCCCTTTCCTAAATGTTCAGCTTTCAGTTTGGGGGAACGGTCTTGTCCTTTTACTTGCACAGGCCTTTTTGTTGTTGTTGTTGTTCAGTCACACAGTCGAGTCCGACTCTTCGCGACCCCATGGACCACATTATGCCAGGCCCGCCTGTCCTCTGCCGTCTTCTGGAGCTTGCTCAATTTCATATTTGCTGCATCGGTAACACTGTCTAACCATCTCATCCTTTGCCGTCCCCGTCTTCTTTGACCTTCAAACTTCCCCAGCATCAGGGTCTTCTCCAGTGAGTGCTCCCTTCTCACTGGGTGGCCAAAGTATTTGAGCTTCAGTTTCATTATCTGGCCTTCCAGGGAACAGTCAGGGTTGATTTCTTTTAGGATTGTCTGATTTGATCTTCTTGCAGTCCAAGGGACTCTCAAGAGTCTTCTCTAGCACCATAGTTCAAAAGAATCTATTCTTCGGCGCTCGGCCTTCCTTATACTCTCGCAGCCATACATGACTACTGGGAATACCATTGCTTTGACCATGCGGACTTTTGTTGGCAGGGTGATGCCTCTACTTTTTATTATGCTGTCTAGTACACAGGCCTAGAGAAGAGTAAAAAAGAACTGTAAAAAATTAGGAATGGTTAACTCAGAGCTGCGGTGGCTCAAGTGGTTAAGATGCTGAACTGCAGGCTGTGGAAGGTCAGTAGTTCAGGAGTTCGAGACCCAGGTGCCGCATGATGGAGTGAGCTCCCGTCTCTAGCTCCAGCTCCTGCCAACCTAGCAGTTTGAAAGCAAGAAATTGCAAGTAGATAAATAGGTACCACTTCGGTGGGAAGGTAACAGCGTTCCGTGTGCCTTGGTGTTTAGTCATGCCGGCCACATGACCACGGAAACGTCTTCGGACAGCGCTGGCTCTTTGGCTTTGAAACGGAGATGAGCACCGCAACCCTAGAGTCGGATTCGACTGGCTTTCGAGCAAGGGAACGTTTACCTTTACTAACTCAGAACAAGGCTTTGGGACTCCTGATGGGCAAGCCTTCACTCCCTACTTTGGAATTGGGTTTGGACAACGGAGGGGGAACTATGGGGGCCAGGGACATGGGAGATTAGCATAGAGTTTTTAGCAATTCCTAGAGTGGACTGAGGTCATTTACAGGTTTCCCCTGGAAGCGAAGTCTTGCCATCACATGATGGGGATTCTGAAAAATATTATTCTGTCCTAGAGGAAGGAAGAGTTCCCCTCCCTGACTGACACCCTCTCTTCTAGTTCTTTTCTCTCCCCTGGTACTTTGAATGCTGAGAAAATGTATGACTTCCCAGATGTGTGAGAAGTCCTTCCACCCCCTTCTCTGTTGCGCCACCGACTGGACAGGTATGCCTGGGGCTTCCCAGGCCCTGGATGTCTCAGGCAGTTTCCAGGGCGATTACTCTGTTAGCACTGCTGAGCCACAGAGACGGTCACCTTCCAGTGTGGAGTATTGGTTAGGAGCGCAGACTCTAATCTGGGAGAACCAGGTTTGATTCCTCCACTCCTCCACATGCAGCTGGTGGTGTCCTTGGGCAAGTCACAGTTCTCTCATTGCTGTTCTCTCAAGAGCAGTTCTCTCAGAGCTCTCTCAGCCCCACCACCTCACACGGTGTCTGTTGAGGGGAGAGAAAAGGAAGGAGATTGTAAACCACTCTGAGATTCCAAGTGAAGGGTGGGTTATAAATTCAATCTCCTCCTCCCCCTCCTCCCCCTCCTCCTCCTCTTTTTTCTCCTCTTTCTCCTCCTCCTCCTCCTCTTTTTTCTCCTTCTCTTTCTCCTCCTCCTCCTTCTCCAGGTGCAGAGTCTTTGGCCGTACCATGGCAGAGGATGGTCAGTTGGCTGCCTCTTCTGCTGCCGCCTCACTGGATGTGCTTGACCCGTCTGCTGGGAGTCAGGTGAGACTGTGACCTGGAATCTCCCACAGCTACTACATAACTTTTAAGTATTACTATAAAATCACTCCCTTCATTTTTTATGACATCTAAATGAGGGGTAGAGGCAAGAAAAGGCCGCCCATTTTAGAATCCGCTTCCTAAGGCAACGGCTTCCTTTTGCTTTGTGGTGAGGCCGGCCCGGCGTTGAACGCGACGGTTGAGATTCTTTCCGACAGTATGACTTTGTTGAAATCTCTCTGAGCGAAGCAGTATTGAGCGAGGGAGGGCCAGAACATCAGCTGGCCCCCCTCAACGCCGATCCAATGAAATTACCCTCATCAATTTACACTCGCTGAGGCCTGGAATCTGTGTTTCCTGAACAGAAGGTTTGCAGTCACATGTCAGGGAGGCTTTGATTTAACACATTGCAAATAAAAACCAACAGGATCCGTGGTTCCGTTAGAGCCACCTTTCCTTCGAATGCACTCGGAGGTGTCGGTTGGGATATGTTGTTTGCACGAGAGAAGCTAAAGCCAAGCCTCCTTAGGGGAATGAAAAGGGAGACGGGAGAAAATCTAATTTTGCCTTTCTTGTTCGAAAGGCCTTTTCTGGGGCATTAATTGCATTTTGACCACATCAGAGCATATGGCAACACGGCTTGATCTTATCAAGGGCGGCATTAATGGTTTTTGCAACCCTGTGCGACAGTGCCAGGGCAGGGGATGAAAGGAGGTCTGACCAGAAAACACAATGTTAAAAAAAAAATTGCTCTGAATTTAACTTCTTTGATCCTGTCCCTCTCTCCATTTGCAGGAAAGTCTATGATATGTAAGACATAATGATAGCCATAATTTTAGGTTGTTTGGTGTTTTATTTTATTCTGTCTATTTTAAATTTAAGAAATGCCCTGCTAGATCAGACCAGTGGTCCATCTAGTCCAGCATCCTGTCTCACACAGGGGCCAACCAGTTCCTCTGGAGGGCCGACAACAGGGCAGAGAGGCCGAGGCCTTCATTAGAACATAAAAAGAGCCCACTAGATCAGACCAGTGGTCCATCTAGTCCAGCATCTTGTCTCACACAGGGGCCAAACAGTACCCCTGGAGGGCCAACAACAGGGCAGAGAGGCTGAGGCCTTCATTAGAACATAAAAAGAGCCCTGCTGGATCAGACCAGTGGTCCATCTAGTCCAGCATCCTGTCTCACACAGGGGCCAACCAGTTCCCCTGGAGGGCCGACAGCAGGGCAGAGAGGCCGAGGCCTTCATTAGAACAAAAGAACAGCCCTGCTGGATCAGATTGGTGGTCCATCTAGTCCAGCATCCCATCTCACACAGTGGCCAACCAGTTCCTCTGGATGGCCAACAGCAGGACATAGAGGCCGAGGCCTTCCCCTGGTGTTGCCTCCTGGCTCTGGGATTCAGAGGATTAGTGCCTCTGAATGTGGAGGTTCCTTTCAGTAACCATGGCTAGTAGCCATTGATAGACTTCTCCTCCATGAATCGATCTGATCCCCTTTTAAAGCTGTTTATTTCTGCATCCATCATGACATCCTGTGGCAGCGAATTCCACATTTTTATCACTCGCCATGAGTGGTGGCAGGCAATGAGACCTGGGGGCTCGGCAGCACTATTCATATGATACCCTTTTTAATAATATACAGTTGAGTGATAATTTTATATAGAAGCAAACTGGTTTTAACTTGCTTCTGACATCCTCCAAAGGCTTGCTGGGAATTCTTCTATAAGATGACTGGGGCACCCAGTGACTTAGCCACATTTGCATGAAACATACTTCTATATGTGCTCTTCTTGGCTAAGATGATTCCCCTCCCTCCATCCAATTTGGTGTGGTGGTTAAGAGCTGCGGACTCTAATCTGGGAGAACCGGGTTTGATTCCCCACTCCTCTACATGCAGCTGCTGGTGTGACCTTGGGTCAGTCACAAGATGGACGGCCATCTTTTGGGTATGTTGTAGGTATGTAGGGCCATCTTTCAGCTATGCTCCTGCAGAGTGCAGGGGGTTGGACTAGATGACCTGCAAGGTCCCTTCCAACTCTAACATTCTATGATTCTATGATTGTCTCAGAGCTGTTCTCTCAAGAGCAGTCCTCAAAAGAGCTCTTTCTGCCCCACCTAACTCACAGGGTGTCTGTTGTGGGGAGAGGAAGGGAAGGAGATTTTAAGCCACTCTGAGACTCTGAGTGAAGGGCAAGGTATGAATCCAAACTCTTCCTCTTCTTCCTCTCATCCTTGCCAATGTTGTTCCACTTCCACTGTGGGGGTATCCTAATTGTATGCCCAGGAACACGAGTAATGAATAGCCAGGTATGTGGACTCTGTATACAGCCTGTGCCCAGTACAGTGCTCTCAAGGGCTCTGGGAAAGGCTTCCTCTTAGTGCTGATTCGTATAGACATGTGGTTAATTTGAATTCTCATTAATTAGGCATGCCACAGGCTTCAGGGTGAACAGGCTTGGCAGGTGAACATACCGCACTTGACAGCTACGACTACATGTGAACCGAGCTTCAGTTCTGTTTGACTCACCACTGTTCAGGTGAAGAGCTGCCGAATAGCTTGTGACTGCTCAGCGGCCGTAGCGGTAGAGTTACGTGTCCTTGCCTTGTGGGCGCTTTTGCATCTGCGCAGGTGAAATCGATTGTCTCTAAGGGTCATGGATGATCAGGTCAAGTGGTTAAATAACTTCGGACAGGAACTATGCCTCCCATAATGCTATGCAAATAGGGTCACGTGTAAAATAATCTTCATGATGTGGACTTAAATGAATACTTCAAAAACCCACAGTGTTTATTAAAAATTATTGGAATACAGTGGTGACAGAGGGAGGGAAGGTGTCATGGTATAGCCTGATTTTGTCCAGTCTCGAAAGGTAAGCAGGGTTGGTACTTCATTCACAAGTTCCGAGCAACAGACCAACCCCCCCGGGTGGAGGAGGAGAGAGATTGGATTTATACCCCACCCTTCACTACCCAAAGGAGTCTCAGAGTGGCTTACAATCTCCTTTCCCTTCCCCTCCCCACAACAGACACCCTGTGAGGTGGGTGGGGCTGAGAGAGCTCTTTCGAGGACTGCTCTTGAGAGAACAGCTCTGAGAGAACTTGTGACTGGCCCAAGGTCACACCAGCAGCTGCATGTAGAGGAGTGGGGAATCAGACTAGCTGTGGAGGAAGGCAATGGCAGATCACCTCTGCTTCTCACTCGTGTTTAGAGCCCCTTGCTGGGGTCGCCATAAATCAGGTGCAATTTGACGACACTTACATAGATGTACCTACGGGACCGTCTCCTCTGTCCCTGGGAGAGCGTTGCGCTCCTTAGACAGCAATCTGCTGGTCGTCCCTGGCCCCAAAGACATCCGGCTGTCCTCGACCAGGGCCAGGGCCTTTTCGGTCCTGGCCCCAACCCGGTGGAGCTCTCTGCCAAACACCCCTTGGGCCCTGCGGGATCTGATGCAGTTCCTCAGGGTCTGCAAGGCAGAGGTGTCCCACCAGGCTTTTGGTTGAGGACAGCGATGGACCCATCTTGGCTGGCATCATTCTCTCTTCTCTGTTATTTACATCTACCCCGCCCTCTTCCCCCCTGCCCGCGAAGTACCCGGCAGTTGGAACTGGGATTGATTATTTATTCGCCGTCTGATTGTTGAAATGTTTTATTCATCTTTTAACTTGTTGTCGAAGGCTTTCACGGCCGGAGTTCATTAGTTGCTGTAGAGTTTCCGGGTGGTGTGGCCATGGTCTTGGCATTGTAGAACCTAATGTTTCGCCAGTAACTGTGACTGGCATCCTCAGAGGTATATCCTCAGAGGTATAACATAGAAAGATGGAGTACTCTCTGGGTACGGTCAGACGGCATGCTGGGAGCGGTTTAAATTGCTCTGGCCCTGATGCGTTTTTTTTTAACCTGGAGAATCACGATCAAACTCACCTCCTTCCTCCGGATCGCTGCGCAGCCACATCGCTCCCCGCTGTCCACAGGCGGGAGCGTGCGTCGGTGCTGTTTCTCTCTCTCTCTCATTTTGGGCAGGTGCACAGGCAGCCATCTATAGAACTAAAATTTTCATGCGTGCGCAGAACAGCGATTTCCACTTCAACCCAACTGCTGTAACACTTCCATTTAAACTTTAGAGGAACACTTCACTTTAAACGTTTACTGCCGAAAATGGCTTCTGTGAGATCCTGAACTCATCTAAATGCTAAAACTAGGCACCGTTTAAACATTGTTTTTAATAATGCGGTGGTGGAGCTCCGCCTATGCGCACACTGCCAACGCTTTTTAAAAAATGGTGGGCAAAAAGCAGAAGCCTTGGGCAGCTTTCAAGCAGGGAGGGGGTTTAAACCGGAAGTGTCTCAACACCGGAGGAGTGATCACACAGCGGAAAAATGAAGCTGGAAATGGAGAATCAGGAAAACACCACTTGGGGTCCTGGTATCAAAATACTCTGGGTTAAAGCGGTTTTGAGCCGGAAAGTGACAGCTGGGGACGGGAGGCAGATGTTGACTGTGTGATCGTGCAGATAAAATCCGTTTCTGAACTGGCACGATACCAGATCAAATGGCGTGTCTGACCGCATCCTCTGTGTCACAACCCGGAAAATCTACAGCAACTAATGTTTTAATTGGTTTTATCTTGTCTTTGTTTTAGGACTTTTGCACATTGCCCAGAGTCCTGCTCTGACAGGGATTGGATGATATAATAACAAGAAGAAGATGATGATGATGATGATGATGAAGAAGAAGAGCTTCAGTAGAGTTCCAGATCCGCTTCAAGGTGTTGGTAATAACCTTTAAAGCGTTACACGGCCTGGGACCAACACATCTGAGGGACCGCCTCTTCCTGTATATGCCCCAAAGAGCACTACCCTCTATGGATCAACACCTCCTGGTAGTGCCTGGCCCGAAAGACGTCTGTCTGTCTTGCCTTGACCAGGGCCAGGGACTTTTCCGCCCCAGCCTGGTGGAACATGCTCCCCATTGAGATCAGGGCCCTGCGGGATCTAGTTCAATTCCGCAGGGCCTGCAAGACAGAGCTCTTCTGCCTTTGGTTGAGGCAACGGACGTCCATCTATGGCCTCCCTGAGGTGTTTGTCACTCTGTTAACAGTTGCTGGCTATGGCCAGGAACCTCCCACAACCAGAAAAGATTTTTTTTTTGTTATTAGCTGTGATCACCATTTTATTATTTATGAAGATGTTTTAAATTTTAATGTTATTTTATTAACAATGTTTTTTATAAATGGAATGTTGTTACCCACCCTGAGCCCACTTCTGGGAAGGGTGGGCTATAAATGTGAATAAATAAATAAATATTATATATGGATGGATGGATAGATGGGTAGATAGATGGGTAGATAGATGGGTAGATAGATGATAGATAGATGATAGATAGATGATAGATAGATGATAGATAGATGGCTGGATATAGATGGATGGATATAGATGGCTGGATATAGATGGATGATATAGATGGATGATATAGATGGATGGATATGGATGGATGGATATGGATGGATATAGATAGATATGGATAGATATAGATAGATGGATAGATAGATATAGATGGATAGATAGATATAGATGCATAGATAGATATAGATAGATATAGATAGATATAGATAGATATAGATAGATATAGATAGATATAGATAGATATAGATAGATATAGATAGATATAGATAGATATAGATAGATATAGATAGATATAGATAGATATAGATAGATATAGACGATAGATAGAAGATAGATAGATAGACGATAGATAGAAGATAGATAGATAGACGATAGATAGAAGATAGATAGATAGACGATAGATAGAAGATAGATAGATAGATGATAGATAGATATGATAGGCCTGTGGTGGAAGGGTAACCAGAACACTTACTGGGCTGTGTGGGAATGCGCATGCACAAAACACTGCTGTTGCACTGTACCACATGGTGCCTCTTGATAGCCCTTCCTACTGAGATCCCATAATAAGACAGGATGGGAGGACTCCTGCCAGAGTGCCACAGTGATCCACGCCAGACCCACTTCAGGAGGCAGTTTATTCCCTCCAAAACATCATGGAAGGTATTTAGCAAAACGATGACTCTGGTTCCTCCGAGTTCTTTCCACCGGAGGCTGTGGGAGAAGGGCAAGGTCTGCCTGTCACTGCTCATCACTCCATCGCACTTCATGACGTGCAGCCAAATGTGTAAATTAATTGATTCTCAAGTGTGAATTGAAATCTGTTGCGTCTGAGTTAATGGTAAGGGGAATGAAAACTCTGTCTGGGGTGGCTCAGTCGCACTGGAAAGGTGTTGCTCCATCACATCAGGCAGGCAGGCAGGCATGTGTGGAAATGGTCCCGAGAGCGACTGTCCCTTAGGCTAGAAGAGGGAAGGAGCCACGCATGGATGCTGTTTCGATCATGATGCCATGCCTTAGTGAGGACCCTATTTTGGATGCTTATTATAGAAGAATTGTACATAAAGAAGGATCACATTGCTATGAATATGTCTGGCTTATTCCTTATTTTCTTAATGTTTTGCATCAATATCTTGCCTTTTGACTCCAGGGGCCCCATAATGCTCTTCTCCAAGAACCTCCAAGGACCAAAGACCTCCACCAACCTCAGGACAACATATGTGGTCCAGCCGCTTTATGGGCTGAAGACAGACAGACATGATCCTCTTCTCCAAGGACCTCCAAGGATCAAAGACCCCCAAGGACCTCAGGACAATATATGTGGTGCATCCACTTTATGGGCTGAGGACAGACAGATGTGATGCTCTTCTCCAAGGACCTCCAAGGACCTCAGGACAATATACGTAGTCCATCTGCTTTATGGGCTGAGGACAGACTCTTCTCCAAGGACCTCCAAGGACCTCAGGACAATATATGTGGTCCATCCACTTTATGGGCTGAAGACAGACACACATGATGCTCTTCTCCAAGGATCTCCAAGGACCTCAGGACCACAGATGTGATTCAACCTCTTTGTGGGCTGAGGACAGACAGACAGAAATGGTCATACCTAAGGTCATTGCCATGAGCTTCACAGTGAAAACCAGAGCTCCCCAGTCACCCAGACTATGTCACAGAATGAGAAAATTAAGCAGCACCGGCATCAGCACACCCTGAGGCGGGGCAGCTGCCAGGGCTCAGGGCCTCCGGCAGGGCCCACTGCTGCCCCCCTTTGCCCATTCATTGGCTAGTGCTCCACCACCCATGCGCCTAGACGCTTGCATTGCTACTGCTTCTGACAGGGCTCTTTTTGTAGAAAAAGCCCAGCAGGAACTCATTAGCATAACAGGCCACCCCCAACAGCAGGAACTCATTAGCATAGTAGTCCACACCCCTGACAGCACAGCTCATTACCACATTAGGCCGCACCCCCATGTTACCAGAAGTGTGGTCATCCAGCCACACCCACCTTTTGCTTGTTATTCTGTTTACCTTGTTTGTCGTCAAAACCCAGGGCCTTTTTTGTAGCAGGAACTCCTTTGCATGTTAGGCCACACACCCCTAATGTAGCCAATCCTAATGGGTTTCTGCTGTTGGGTGTGGCCTATTATGCTAATGAGTTCCTGCTGGGCGTGGCCAACTCGGGAGCCAGCCGGAACTCCGTTCCTGTGCGTTCCTGCCCAAAAATAGCCCTGGCTTCTGAGGAAAGGACTGCAGCCAGTGCGGGTGGCTGCCAGAATCGGCGGTGGGAGGGCTTGCAAGTGTGCAGGGGAAGGACACACAGACAAGTGGGAGGCATATGGATGGGGGGAAAGAAACACAGTGGGAGGGCCTGGGGCGAGCAGAGGAAGGGACGGGGGGGTCTACAAATTCCCGACCCCCTCCAAAAAATAACCTGAAACTGACCCTGATCTTAAAGTAAAGGTAAAGGTTCCCCTTGCTCGAAAGCCAGTCGAATCCGACTCTAGGGTTGCGGTGCTCATCTCCGTTTCAAAGCCGAAGAGCCAGCGCTGTCCGAAGACGTTTCCGTGGTCATGTGGCCGGCATGACTAAACACAAAGGCGCACGGAACGCTGTTACCTTCCCGCCGAAGTGGTACCTATTTATCTACTTGCAATGTCTTGCTTTTGAACTGCTAGGTTGGCAGGAGCTGGAAGTAGAGACGGGAGCTCACTCCGTCATGCGGCACCTGGGTCTTGAACTGCTGAACTACCGACCTTCCACAGCCTGCAGTTCAGCGTCTTAACCACTTGAGCCACCGCAGCTCCCCCTGATCTTAAGCCATGCATTAAACAGGCCAGCGTTAAGGGAGGTTCTGATGAGGGTTGCCAGCAATGCTCCCTCTAAGCTGTGGAGTCTTGTGAGCAAGAATTCTACTTTGTGAGCTACTGGCATTAAAGTTGTGAGTGAGCAATTTGGCTACTGCATACATTAGTTTGCTCTGGAACCATCCTTCCTGAGCCAAGAGAAGAATGTATGAGCTGGAGACCAAAAAACAGTGAGCTAGCCCACACAAACTCAGCTTAGAGGGAACATTGGTTGCCAGCACTGCCTTGGCAAATGCAGGGAAATTTTGAGGGCAGTGACTGGGGAGGTTGGAGTCTGGGAAAGATGGAAGGTCACTTGGACACATGAAGCTGCCGTCTACTGAATCAGACCATCGGTCCATCAGGGTCAGTATTGCCTACTCAGGGTGGCAGCAGCCCTCCAGGGTCTCAGGCAGAGGTCTTTCCCATTGCCTACTACCTGGACCCTTTAACTGGAGATGCCGAGGATCGAACTTGGGATCTTCAGCATGTCAAGCAGAAGCTCTTTCACTGAGCCAGGACCCCTTCTGGATGATGCTCTAGGAATTTCCCCCATGTCGATGGCAAAGGTCATAGAAACACAGGGGAATTCCTAGAGTATCCCTTTGGGTGCCATTTGTCCAGTCATTTTTTTTCTCTCTCTCCTCCATTTCTCAAGGGCAGGGAGATAGGGGTTAGGGGTCTACCCACCACAGGCAGGCAAACGTCAAGCCTATTGACTATATATGGATATCTCTCAGCCTTCCCTCCTAGGGCCAAACGTTGTCCAGAAAGCCCCTCAGCCATTTCCCCTGTCAAACAAAGCCTTTTGCCTGCTTAAAAAACAAGAACAAGAAAAATCATGTCTTATACAATAATGCAGAGGCTCTTAACCTTCAGTCCTCTACCACTGCATAACTGTGCAACATTATCATTGAATGCTCCCCTTGAAGACACGAGCGGATTAAAAAAATATGACATAATAAGAGCACTCCAGACAAGGCCACTGTAATAATAATCATTGTGTGCTATCGAAAGTCTCAGCTGACTCATAGCAACCCCAGGACAATGGGGTTTTCTAGGTGGGAGATGAACAGAGGTGGTTTGCTATTGCTTTTCTCTGAATAGCGTTACCCCCCCCCCACCGCTTCCTAGGTGTTCTCCCATCCAAGTCGAAACCCTGGCTGACCCTGCTTAGTTTCCAAGCTCTGTTGAGATCACATTAGGCTGATATTAGACTTGCAAGTCAACTATATGTAGATATACTTGTAAGATCTTTGGGATGCATTCATGGGGACCTTTGTACCTGTTGGCCATCAGCCAACTCCTTAAAACTAGCTTTGATTCCTACTTGCTGTGTGTGCTATGTTTCAGGGGCCTGTGGGAGAAATCTAGGGCTTCATCCTCAGGGCAGGATAAAAGAACTCTCCTGTGGTGTATTCAATCTGACCCATGTATGTATGAGAAACACTGTCATTGAATCACCATGTGAAGCTTTATTCCTGGGCTAGGATCCAAATCCCTCAAACGTAATTGGTAGCCCAGGAAGAGCCAACCAATCACAAACAGCCAGTTCCAGAAGCGGGAACTAATGTGATTGGACCTTATCCCTGCAACCTCATAGGTTGGTATTTGTATAGTAGGCGTGGCTACATTAGCCGGGAGAGTTTTTTTAAAAAAATTCATGTTGATCTGTTTGGAGTTGAGTTACAAGTTGCTGAATAAAGCTGATCTTTTGCTGAAATCACTCTCTGACTCTTTGTTAAGTAACCGACTTAACATCTCCTCCACTGGTTGTCAGAATCCATTGCAAGTGTAGCTGTATAGAATTCTGAATATCCCCCATAATTCCTAAAGGTCTACATTTAACGCTGATGCACCTGACACGCAGGTCTCAGGCATACATTCCTGGAGACCTCAATTCGAGTCCTGCAGCCTTAGAGACCGATGAGATCTTTGGGGTGTTTTGAAGAAGAAGAGTTGGTTTTGATGCCCCGCTTCTCACTAGCCCTTCACTATGAGTCTCAGAGTGGCTTACAATCGCCTTCCTTTCCTCTCCCCACAACAGACACCCTGTGAGGTAGGTGGGGCTGAGAGAGCTCTGAGAGAACTGCTCTTGAGAGAACAGCTCTGAGAAAACTGTGACTGACCCAAGGTCACACCATCCTGCTTCATGGGGAAGAGGAGTGGGGAATCAAACCTGGTTCTCCAGAGTAGAGTCCGCCACTCTTAACCACTACACCACATTGGCTCTCTAAAGAAAAGCTTCGCCTCTTGAAAGCTTATACTCTCCAAACGTTGTTGGTCTTTAAGGTGCTATTGGACTGGAGAGGCGATGATTGAGAGGGGATATGATAACCATCTTCAAGTACTTGAAGGGCTGTCATATAGAGGATGGTATGGAGTTGTTTTCTGTTGCCCCAGAAGGTCGGACCGGAACCAATGGGTTGAAATTAAATCAGAAGAGTTTTTGGCTAAACGTTAAGAACTTGCTGACAGTTAGAGCGGGAACAGGCTTCCTCGGGAGGTGGTGGGCTCTCCTTCTTGGGAGGTTTTCAAACAGAGCCTAGATGGCCACCTGACAGCAATGCTGATGGTGTGAACTTAGGCAGATCATGAGGGGGAGGGCAGGAAGGGTTGCCTCAGTGCTTAGTTCTCGTGGCCCTTTCTTACACGCCCAGGGAAATGCTGATCGCCACTCTGGGGTAAGGAAGCAATTTTTCTCCAGGCCAGTTTGGCTGAAGATCCTGGAGGGTTTTTTTTATCATCTTGTGGACGTGGAACAGCAGTCACTGAGGGTATAGGGAAGGAAGTATTTGTGAATTTCCTGCATTGTGCAGGGGTTTGTACTAGATGACCCTGGAGGTCCCTTCCAACTCGATGAGTCCATGATCCTGTTCTATGATTCAAATCTAGCTCTTAAAGAACACAGGAAAAGCCCTGCTGGATCAGACCAGTGGCCCATCTGGGCCAGCATCCTGCCTCACACAGTGGCCATGCCAACAGACCAAAACCCACTGAGGTAAAATTAACAATGACACATTTAATAATTCTAGGAGCATCAATTTGTGAAGCCATTAATCTTACAATATGGTTAGAGAATTCAGACACAGGCAAAGCAAAGTCCAACATAAACATATCCTCGATGAGCACATCGGTTTTTACACTCATTTCACCAATTTTATTCATGAGTAAGAAGTCTTATACAGTTGGAAGATGTCAACCTCTTGATTCAGCTTAGTTTCTTTTTAAAAACAGTATATATTTTTTCTTATTTGTTTTCTTCTTAGTCAAATTCTCTTTCACTGTGACCCCTTCTCTGGCTCTTTTGACTTCACACAGTGGCCAACCAGTTCCTCTGTAGGTCGAACAATGAGGCATAGAAGCTGAGGTGCCTGTGTGTGTGCGCGCGCATGTGCGTGGCATGCTTCATTGCTTGCCAACTGTCTTTCTAAGGGTGCCTCCCCGCCTCTTCTAGGTGCTGGGAAGAGAGTAAGTGACCTTGGAGCTGTCTGTGCTGTCTGTTTTTGTAGGTTCACAGGTGGGGGGGGGGGCTATGCAAAAGTACACTTTTTAGGTGGGCTGATTGGAATGTGTGATTGGGGGGAGTGTTTTGAATGGGGTATAAACTTTTGAGTTGGCGCCTGATTCTCTAGTCCTGGCACAAGAATGTCTTTTGAGTTGGCGCCTGATTCTCTAGTCCTGGCACAAGAATGTCTTGGCTTGATGCATCTCTGTATCTCAATAAACAAATCTTTGGAAAGAGAGTGTCATTGAGCCTGAAGTTTGCACAAGAGCCTGACACAGAGGGTGCAGTCACACGCACAAGATAACACCGGGGGGGGGGGAAGGCGAGGCTATTTCCCCTGGAGGAATTTGACCCGCGGTTGCGTGATCACACAGTCCTTGAAAGCTGCGGGCAAAGCCCGCCACTGCATGATCAGACGCAACCACAGGTGAATCCGGGTTGGGTGTTTTTTTTGCTATTTGTTTCTGATGTGCTTAAATGAGGAAAACAAGGAATCGATGAATCGCACCTCCGCACCGAGGGCTCTCTATGGGGTTCGTGGTGGTGTGCATACCGAGAAGGGGGGGAGGACAACAGCATGGAGTCTGGATGGCGCTGGAGCGATCAGACACGGGAAACTCCATCCGTGACCTGTCGCAACCCGTTTACTACCGGATTTCCCCCGGTGTCTTCTTACTCCACTTCTGTGGCGGAGCAAAACGGGTTGCCGGTGGGTGCAGGGCACTTCCCAGATGTTCGTGTCTGATCGTGCCCTTTAAATCCGCCTGGCATTCGCGCCTATGGCGGGGCTAATTGTGCGTGTGATGGCAGCCTCAGTGGATCTCCCTTGACCCGGGGACAACCAGCAGATGTTGACTGGCAGAGCACAAGGCTCTCTGGGGCACATACGGGGAGAGGCGGTATTTCAACCCTGCTTACACTATGGAAATCTTGAAGGTCTTTCAGGCGCTACTGGACTGAATTCTTGCCCTCCTTCTGAAGACCAACATGGTTATCCCCCTGAAACCAGTCTTCTCTGTTATGTAAGAAGTGCAGAAGACGATCGTGTTGTGTTTAATACGTTGGCTGAGTATGAAAGAGGATCTGTCCATGACAGAGGGAACACACGAGGGACAGTAAATTGTCCCTTTAAGTAAGAGCAGTCGCACTATCATCCGAGGGGAAACGAAGTTCTCTTTGTCAGGTGTGTTTTCCAGAGCACAGCTTTTCATCCCAGCTGCCTTGCTTGCTCGCTCTCGACAGGCATCAGGGAACGGGGAGGCATTCTTATTTGATGCTGCTTATGCTCAGAGGCTGACGCCCAAGCAGCCCTACTGTTCTTTCCAGTGCCCCAGGCAAGTCGCAGGAAGCAAACGGTTAATTAAAATGGACCTGTGAGGATACCTTGAGGGAGGGGCCTGGTGTACTTCCAAAGCCTTAAGTGGCAGTTATTGGTGAAAGTTCCTGCATATTTCATTTTTCTCTCTAGCCTAGGCAGACTGTTGGTTAAGCATTTCTGACATAGGGCTCATATGGCCAGGTGGTGGCGGGGAAGTTACATGGCTGGTCTCCTTGGTTACTAAGGCCTGGTCTACCCAATCCAGCAGAATGAGGTGAGGGGAAAGAAGACGAGGAAGAGGAAGAAGAATTAGAGGAGGAGGAGTTGGATTTATACCCTGCCCTTCACTCGGAGTCTCAGAGCGGCTTATACTCTACTTTCCTTCCTCTCCCCACAACAGACACCCTGGTCAATTTCCCACAAGCGCTGCTCCGCGCTCGCTCTCCCCTTTTGGCCCAATAGTACGTGTCAATTTCACACAAGCGTCTACTCAATCCTCAAAAAACAGGACTGAGTAGATGCGGGGGAAATCACGAGAAGCTGCAGGGCAAAATGCGGCCACGCAGCAGCTTGTGTGAAATTGACACGTACCATCGGGGCAAAAGGGAAGAGCGAGGGTGGAGCAGCGCTTGTGGGAAATCGGTCCCTGTGAGGTAGGTGGGGCTGAGAGAGCACTTTCGAGGACTGCTCTTGAGAGAACAGCTCTGAGAGAACTTGTGACTGACCCAAGGTCACACCAGCTGCTGTATGTGGAGGAGTGGGGAATCAAACGCGGTTCTCCCAGATTAGAGTCCGCTGCTTTTAACCGCTACACCAGACCACTACACTAAACTGGTGCATGAACAGTGTCTCTGAGCCTTTCCAGTCCTGCTGAGCAGGGGTCATTTCGTAGAAAAAGAGCTAGGGGGACTCATTAGCATAACTCATTAGCATATGCCACACCCCCTGACATCAGGGGCCCGGCGGTGGACCTGCAAGGCCAGCGGGAGTGTGAGGAAGCCCTGCCAAGGCCCTCCCTGGCCCCAGGCAGGCAGGGGTGGGGAGAGGCGGGGAGGAAGCAACTTACCCTCCCTCTTCTCCTGCCTCCTCCTGGCTGAATGAGGGCTGGAAGCGGGGCGGCCGGAAGCAGGGGGCGGGGCTTCGTCATGTGCCCCGCCCCCTGCACCTCACCCGGGGGAACTGCGTTCCCCCGCGTTCCCCCCCGAAATGACCTCTGCTGCTGAGTAACCACAGCCTGTCTTCATACACTTCCGTTCAGGGCTGCTTCCAGATTTGGGGTGGGTGGGGGCTGGGCGGAGAACGCCCAGGGCCCCCTTCTCTCCAGTGCATTGGCACCAGGCCCCTCTCTCATGCCTCCGTTCCCACCCACAGACCCCCCTGCCTGCCTGTACTCACAGATCCCTGCTCCACCCGGATGCCCATTCCCTGCGTACCTCTGGGAGCACGGATGGCACAGGTGGGAAAACAAGCAAGTGGGAGCAGGGGAGGGATTGTTGGAAGTTCCAGAGGGGATGTCCCCTGTCTCAGACCTCCAGACTGAGAGGCAAGAGAGACCAGATAGCTAGAGAGGCACACTGACCTTTCTTCCTGTCGCTACTCTTCTGCCACTGTCCTCTTTGCTATGTAGATGGTGTTCTCAGGGATCAATTTCCATTTCCTGCTTCTCTCTCTCTCTGGATGAAGATGTGCTCTCCACCTGCACGCACCAAGAGAGGGACATGCTGTCCTCTCTTGGCACCATGAGGCGGACGGGCCTCTCGCCATCCGCCTCCATCCTTTTGCCAGTAAGTTAGCAACGTACCGATCTCTGCTCTTTCCCATCCAAAGTGTACTTCTCAAATAAAGAGAGGAGCATTTCTCTTCTAAACTTGCGATGTGGCTCTGTGTAGCTTTGTAAGCTGAGTAACCTGGTCAAGCGACTGCATTTGGAGCTTTATTTAAGCACTCTGCTAGCTAATGGAGACTGGACTAGCCACACTAGTTAACCTCCATAGGGATGTGGTCAGTGGCAGTGGGCCCTGCCAGAAGTTCTGGGCCCCGGCAGCTGCCCTGTCTCATGGTATTCTGATGCCGGCCCTGCTTCTGTCTGAGGCAGGGCTAAAGAAAAGATGCAGGGCTGCTGCCCCAAAAGGCAGCTCTGTGGCCAGTTCCCCCCTCCCTTTCAAACCCACTCAGGGTCTTTACATGATAATGATGTTCTGCATTTCCTTGCCTTTGTTCCATATTATTATGTGCCGTTGGCAGAGGCTAGGAATAACTGCATCATCTCGGGGTGGGTTGGTTTCTTTTTTACTATTTTATTTCCTTTAAAAGGTCTGTGCTACCTTTCTCCCCACATGCCGTCCAAGATGGCTTATAAGCACTCGATATGACATTATAATAAAACCCATAGCAAATTTAAGGCCGGGTTCAGACTGACAGTTTGGCCTGGCAGCCAAACGTTTCAGAAGAAGAAGAAGACGAGATTGGATTTATACCCTGCCCTTCACTTGGAGTCTCAGAGCGGCTTACAAACTCCTTTCCCTCCCCCTCCCCACAACAGACACCCTGTGAGGTAGGCGAGGCTGAGAGAACTCTGACACAAACTGCTCTTTCAGGAACAGCTGTGCCAGAGCTTGTGACTGACCCAAGGGCACATCAGCAGGTGCAAGTGGAGGAGTGGGGAATCAAACCCGGTTCTCCCAGATTAGAGTCCGCACACTTAACCACTACACCAAACTGGCTCAGGAGCGTATCAGTAGCGGATTAAAGGGGCGGGTTCACACAGGCACATCTGTCAGGCGTCTCCCAGCCGTACTCAAGCCACCTTGCGCCGCTTCCCTCCCGAGTTTAAAAAGTACCAGGTGAAAGTGGTAGCAAACCGCGTGAGAGCGGGTTGATTCCGGTTCCCTGACATGTGAATGCGAGCGCTGCTAAGGCGGGAACAACCCGCAGTCGTTGGTAATAGGAGCTGGCTGTTTCTGCAGCAGGCGCCCATGTGCATAGGCGCATGCAGCGGAGCACAGAAATAGCTCCTAACAGCCCGCCAGGGGCGGGCCAACAGTCCAAACGCTCCCTTGCGCTTCCTCCATGGTATCCTCCCACTTCACTCGCTGCAGTGTGAATGGGAATACCGCGAACAAGCCGTTCCCGGTCTGTTCTGGATCTTCTTTGCCACAATTCCCTAGCGCTTCACATTGCCAGGCTGAACTCGGCCTAAGACACTAATAAAATACAGATGGAAAAACAGCTTGAAAAGAACACATTTCCCCAAACTGCATTACACTTTATAGACGGGGAGGTCACTGGGCTGCCATTTTCAGCGGCAGTTCATGTATCTTTGTAAGGCTGAGCGGTGCCCGAAGGAGTAGCAGGATTTACTGTGTTGGATGACACGGCTCCCAAGCAGGCCCGAGTAATGGATACATAAAATCTATTCCATCATACGGAGGGAAAAGAACTCACCCCAGTGCTGCCATTTTCAGTGGCAGCTCTGTGTCTTTCCCACTGCACAGTTCAATCCTAAACAGCAGGCTTTCCAACGTCTCATATCGGGTTGTCAGGTCCCTTCTGGCAACAGGTAGGGGAGGGGGGGACTTACCAGGAGCAGCAGGGAGACCCACCTGGTGTACTTTTCTCCCTTTGTCACAATACAAGAACTTGTGTGGGCACTCAATGAAATTGCTCAGCAGTCGGGTTAGAATGGATAAAAGGAAGTACTTCTCCACCCAAAGAGTGATTAACACATGGAATTCACTGCCACAGGAGATGGTGGCGGCTACAAGCATGGGCGGCTTCAAGAGGGAACTGGATAAAAATATGGAGCAGAGGTCCATCAGTGGCTGTTAGCCACAAGGGATAGATAGAAACTCTTGGTCTGGGGCAAGTGATGCTCTGTCTTCTTGGTGCTTGGGGGGGGGGCAACAGTGGGGAGGGCTTCTAGTGTCCTGGCCCCACTGGTGGACCTCCTGATGGAACCTGGTATTTTTGGCCACTGTGTGACAGAGTGTTGGACTGGATGGGCCATTAGCCTGATCCAATATTTGGCTTCTCTTATGTTCTTATGTCTACATCACTGCCCACATGACCTGGAAGTGACATCATCATATCTGGGACATCGGGGTGACGCTCTGATATCTGGGCAAAAACTCTATGCTAAATTTGGCTTCTACCATAGAGTTTTTGCCCAAATACCAGAGTGTCACCCTGACTTCCTGGATGTGATGTCATCACTTCCAGGTAATGCGGGCAGTGACATAGATGGATGGATCTCCCTCTTTTTCAGGGTAAGTTCCCCCCCCCCACCGGCCAGCTAATCAGTGGCAGGGAGGGGGGTCTGTCAGCAGGGGACCCCCACCTCCACCAGGGGGTCTGGCAACCCTAGTCTCCTGACATGGTTTCCGAGCAGACCTGAGTAAATGGATAATGGGTGTTCTCTTTTCAAGGGGGCATTTATTTGGTTAGTTCCATGGCTAGTTTTGTGGTGCTCCTGTTTTAGAACCATTGCCCACAGGTGTAATTAAAACAAATCTCCCTACAATCTGTTTGGCTTTCACCATGTTGCCGCTGACTTGCTACCTTACCGGGACATTCGGTCGGTGGTTTGCGTTCAGTTACCCCCATGTAGGCTTCCCAAGTCCCCCCGGGGGCAGGGAAACCCCCGCCCCAGGGACCCGTTCCCTGCCGCCAGCGGATCGGGCCCCGGGGGGAACCCCACCCCGACGTGTGTGTCACCCTGAAGTGACGCGACCACACCAGGCATGCTGGGGGCGGGGCCATGGTCATCTGAGGGCCAGCGTACCCGGTGGCGGACCAGGAGTTCCCCGGTAAGGAGATTTTTCGACTTGGCAACCCTACCCCCATGTGCTGTGACTGTATCTGTGATGAGGCGAGAGAAATGGCGGAGTCCTCAAAGAGAATAGCGAGAACAGTTTCTCCAGAGGGCCCGGTGGGACTCCAGCCAAGCCTTAGATCTCTGAACTGTGGCTGACGGTGCCACTTTGAGATCTCAGCAGGCTCCATGTCAGATGATTATCAAAACACTATCAGGAGGACCCAGGCAAGGCGAGGGGAGCCAGGCGTCTCTGAAGCCGGTGCCTGTAATTAAGGAGGGATTATGTTTTGTTTCTGGAAG
This sequence comes from Gekko japonicus, assembly GCF_001447785.1. Lineage (NCBI taxonomy): Eukaryota > Metazoa > Chordata > Lepidosauria > Squamata > Gekkonidae > Gekko > Gekko japonicus. Next base: position 411,676 of record NW_015171517.1, read on the forward strand.
TTGCTCGCTGAAACCTGACAGTTTCTACAGGTTCATTTACCCTCCTGGCCTCCTTTCTGTTCTGAGATTGCAAGGATATTAAACTACAGACTTCAGCTGGTTTAATAATCATTCTGTCTCCCCGGGGAACTGTAGTTCTTGGGAGAGAGGGGGGAGGAGTAATGGAGCTAAAATCGAGAATTTTCAGCATCCTGGCAACCAGCGGGAGGGTTGGGAGGCCGGGGCATGGGGGGGGGAGTGTAAAACCACAGAATTTCCAGTGATTCCTAGAGCTACCCATTATCACTTCTGGGTGCTACCCAGAAGTGATGTACTGGCACAGAGGCTGGCAGTGATTTATTTTGTTTTGGTCTCCTTCCTCTGCTCTGAGCAGTAGTGGCAACCCTGTAACCGATACAGTTCCCAAGATTCTTTGGCACAGCCCTTGCATGGTATGTAGCAGGCCCCTGATTTAGTCCCCAGTACCAGAGGTTATTTCGGGGGGGAACGCGGGGGAACGCAGTTCCCCTGGGTGAGGTGCAGGGGGCAGGGCACATGATGAGGCCCCGCCCCCTGCTTCCGGCCGCCCCGCTTCCAGCCCTCATTCAGCCAGGAGGAGGCAGGAGAAGAGGGAGGGTAAGTTGCTTCCTCCCCACCTCTCCCCACCCCTGCCTGCCTGGGGCCAGGGAGGGCCTTGGCGTCCACCGCCGGGCCCCTGATGTCAGGGGGTGTGGCATATGCTAATGAGTTGTGCTAATGAGTTCCCCTAGCTCTTTTTCTACGAAATGACCCCCGCCCAGTACCTTTATAGGACCTCGGGTCACATGTGCTGGGAAAGTCCTTTTCCTATCTGAGTAGGCCTGCCAGTCCACGTAGGGGCCTGCAATCTTTGGTGTAATTTCTAGATTGCTGAGGTACCTTCTAATGTTTTTTCCTGGCACCTATCTGCTTCTGAATCTTGGTCTTAAGCATAAGGGTCCCCGAATTGTGTTACACTCGTCTTGAATGGAACAAGATTTTGCTGATCTCGAATGGGTTTTGAGGAGCAGACCCACCCCTCCCCCGAGAAACTTACCCTCCCTTCCTACCACTTCCGGAGAGCCAGTTTGGTGTAGTGGTCAGGAGCGCAGAGTCTAATCTGGGAGAACCGGGTTTGATTCCCCACTCCTCCACATGCAGCTGCTGGTAGGACCTTGGGTCAGTCACAGGTTCTCTCAGAGCTGTTCTCTCAAGGGCAGTTCTGGAAAGAGCTCTCTCAGCCCCACCTACCTCACAGGGTGTCAACGAACATGAAATTAAGCAAACTCTGGAGGATGACACAAGACAGGAGGGCCTGGCGTGATGTGATCCATGGGGTCGCGAAGAGTCAGACTCGACGGTGCGACTGAACAACAACAACAACAACAAAAGCCTGGCTTTGGAAGCCTATTGTTGTGCACTTGTGCATACCTTAGGGTGGGAAGGAGGCCGCAGCAGTCATACACCTGGGAATTTCAGGCAGCCCATATATTCCAGTACAGGAACGGTTCCCTAACCGTTTCTGGTCTGACATTTCAGACCCTACCGAAATATATTTTCATTTTCAGTCAGAAACGCTTCTGTCCCGTTCAGGAAACGTGGCTGAAACGTTTTACCTGTAAACTGCTTCCAAGCGGTCTTCAATTTCTTGTACCGTTTCTGAAGCGCAATTTCCCACCCTTTTTCGCCTGCGGGCGATCACCGTCTCCCCCCCCGAACATTCGTTTTAGAGCGCTATAGTGCTATAACGCAACACCAAAACAGCACTATAGCAACCCCATTGGAATGCCTGGACTCCACTGGGATACATGAGATGGCTACATCTGCCACCTGGAAACAACTACCCCATTGGATACAGCCTTCAAGCGGGAGATCAGGGCAGCAGTGATTGGTGAGATAGATGTTGCTAACCCTTCCATGCCCAAAGATGAGTCAGGGGAAGGTGATGGGTTGCAACAAGGTAGTTATGGAGACCATGACTAATAGATCAGTAGCCTCTCACACAGTCACACAAAACCACTGTAACCAGACAAGCCTACCACTCACCAGCTTCAACTGACAAAAATAAGGGGCTTGCCTCCCTGCCCTCTATACCTGACCCAGCTCTGTGCCAGTCACTTCCCAGCCAATAGCCTCTTGGCATGGATGGGTGCACATCAGGCTGGGTTAGCAACATCTGTCTCACCAATCAGTGATGCCCTGATCTCCTGCTTGAAGGCTGGCCCTGTAAAGTCAGTAATGCTGCTAATAGGGCTGTGATTGTGAAGTACATGTCTGGAACCCCCAGGACACTTTGAGAGGCGGGGCATGAGGAAAAGTAGATTATTTGCCACTGACCCACAGCCCACCCCTTGGGTCACTTGGATGGTGAACCCATAGGGTTGCTACCCCTTGGCTAGCAAGCTGGGAAACACTGAACATTTCAAATTTGTGTGGTAAAAAAACCCATAGATATTTCTGAGATTTCTAGAACATCATTACATCTCTTCCTGTTTGGGAACAGGAAGTGATGTAACAACACTCAAGGGACATTCCAGTCTCTATGGTTTTTTTCCCTTACTGCTCCAGTGAGTGAGGGCAGAGGACAGGGAGCATCTCTGGGAGGTCACCCAACAGAATTGGGTAAGTGGCAACTCTAGGAACCAGACCTGGCAGCCTCGTAGGTTTTCACAGTGGTCTTGGCCATCCTTGGGCCGTGCATGTGCTAAACAAGCGTGAACTTCCTGTAATCCTTTATTTAAGTAAGGCTAAGATACCTCAAGCTCCTCCTGGCTGCATTTTGCAGTCCTCACAGTTCTGAAGACATACGAAAAGAGGGCAGTTATCAGGCCAGCTCCCTTTCCATTATTTAATCTCTTAAGCACATTTACAGGCTTAGGCATTTTGAGTTGCCGAATCCCCATCAGCAATTTTGAAAAGCAATTATTTTGCATCTGTTCACATATATATATATATATATATTATTCTATCCGCAAGACTCTGCCCGGCAACTGCAAAAAATTAGAAATGGGATGAATCATTCTGAAATATTAATTGATAAGATTTATGACCTTAAAAACATTATTAAGAAGCTTGGTGTAAGGCAGCCGCTGTTTAAATTCTGGCCATGGGGGACGTGGGGTTTTTAATGAAAGGGTGTTAATTGGGAATTCGCTATCTGTTGGCTGAGCCTTTCGTGGAGAAGAAAGAGCGTATGATCAGTTATGCGTTATGCCCCCAGAACGTGCTACATGATTTATAACGCCACACAAATTCCTTATGAAAAGCTCATTTTAGGGAAATTCGGATTCTGCCCCCCCACACCACATCACTGTGCTCTTTCAGAACCACCATAGCTAAGGTATGAGTGACAGATCTATTTCCTCTAGTCTTTGAACCTCAAGTTTCATTCCTTTTTTTTTTTAAAAAAAGAATAAGCCATTGTCTGTATAACTACCAAATGACATTTAGGAAAAAAAATTCCTCTGTAGTGGTCCCTGCATGTAGTCAGACTTCAAATCTCTTCTTTCTGGTTATCTCGACAGTAGAGATTAAAGAAGACCCACCCCCATACACACACACACACACACCCTCCGTCATTCCTCACTCATCGCCTTCCTCGCTTTTCAGAAGTAGCCCAAAACTGGCCTATTTTCAGGGGTTGTTTTGAGAAGCATGAATCAGGGATGTGCATGAATGGGAGTCTCTCAAGATTGGAGAAATGAGCGGTGTTAGAGTTCTGAAGCTGTTCTTAGAAGTTTTGTTCTTCTTTGCTTTGGGCCAGTTGATGTTGCGTTGAACGCAGGGCTGCTGCTGAAAATGGCAGCCACGTGTTTAAGATCCACCTTACGTCATGTCCGGTCAGGAAATCATGATGTTCTAAGCATCCCACATTGTGTGTGTGTGTATTTCTTTAAAAAAAATCCATATGTCCATGTGTGTGGTTGTGCGCGCATGTGAGTGTGTGTGTACCTGGAAGTCATGGTGACCTCTGGTGACTGTCTGTGTGTGCACCTGAAGGTCATGGCAAGCTTTGGCAACTGACTGTGTGTGCACCTGGAAGTCATGGTGACCTCTGGTGACTGACCCCTACTGGGGGCCAGGAGGATATTCATTTGTTGTTGTTCAGTCACTCCAAGGAGGTCTCCCATCCAAGTACTTGCTAGAGTCGACCCTGCTTAGCTTCCGAGATCTGATGAGACTGGGTGTGTCTGGGCTATCCAGGTCAGGGCCATCCCACATTGTGTTTTGGACACATGGTGACTTGTCTGTCTGGTGTGAATGCTGCAGACATCAGATGCTGTCAGCTAGTGTGCGGGAGGAGTCGGTGATCGTGACGCTCTGGCACCAGCGACATTGGGAAATGTCATCATGGGGTCCTGGACTAAAAATTTAGGTTGCTAGACAGAACACTCGTAAAAGCCAGGTGCTCCAAAGTAGCATTCATAGAATTGCTACCTATTCCCCGTGCAGGGCTAGCCAGACAGGCATAGACTAGTGTCCTGGCCCTACTGATAGACCTCCTGATGGCACCTGATATTTTTGGCCACTGTGTGACAGAGTGTTGGACTGGATGGGCCATTGGCCTGATCCAACATTGGCTTCTCTTATTATTACATGGGATTTTTACCCCGCCCACCCCCGAAGGGGTCTCCGGGGTCTCAGTGTGTGAATGAGAAAGTGGTGGTGGGAAGAAACTTTCTGGGACATGTCAAACAAAAGAGATGGGCTTCATTTGAACCAAACAGGAGACTGCTGCCCTTAATATAAAAGCGGTAGCAGAGAAAAGCTGGCAGAAGCCGGAGAACCAGAGGGATGATGTGGTAAATTCTTTGGAAAATATTGGTGGGTGAGGGCTAGAACTTGCAGATGATAGTAGGGCTGTAAAGGAAGGCCATGTGAGGAAACCTGAGTGCTGCTTGAGAGAAGGAAATAAGGTATAGGTGTCTCCAAGCCAAGATCAGGGAGCTTGAGCGCTTGGTGCTAAACAACAATGCAGATATAGTGGGCATTTCAGAAACCTGGTGTAATGGGGCAAATCAATGGGACTCTTATCCTTGAGGTATAAATTCTATAGACAGGACAGGGAGGGATGTTTTGGCATTGATGTAGGTCTATATATCAAAGACAGCATAGAGTCAAATCACCTTGAAGACATTAAGGGAAGAAACTCCCCCACAGAATTGCTATGGGTGGAAATACTAGGCCCTACATATTACTTAAAAGCGGGGGTGTACTATTGCCCCCCCAGATCAAAACCAGTTGGCAGTTCTTGAAGCAGAGAGGGAGATAAGGATGGGACTAAAGGGGAGAATGTTGTAATACAGGGTGACTTCAACTACCCTGTACAGGATTAACCCACTCAGCCCAGTCCAGGGTTAGAGGGAATCCTGTATTTCAGCACAGGAAAACAAATTCCACGAGACAGTCTGTACTCTCTCGAGGCTTCACAGCAGTTTGCCACCAGAATCTCTTCAAAAGGGTCCCCACCTAGCCTAAGAGCAGAGATTCAATCTCTCAGCTGGCATCTGGGACTTAACACATCAGCAACTCTAACTCAGGGATGCACACAAGTTATCACAGTGGTAGCTCTGTGTGGTCAGCGATTAGACACGAGATTTAGCCTTAGAGTTCAATTACAGCATCAGAGACAATTACAAATATGAATGATCTTTATTCAGTGCAAAAGCATAGCAAAAGACTACTAGAGGATACAAAATAACAAAAACCTATGGCTATTTGCCCTTACTACACAATAACCTAATCATAGTTACCAAAAAGTTCTGTTCATGGCTGAAATGGATAAAATCACAAAAAAGTTGAATAACAAAGAAGATGACGTGTTTTTTCAAGAATGGAGTGACTTTAAAATTTATCTGGAAAAGAACTGGGATGTGAAACAAAACTTAATATGTTTAGATCAATATTAAGTCAAATGATGTTATCTTGAGATTGTAATGATAAGTAGATTGTAACGATAAGAAACTGATATAGATGATGATATGAAGTAATTTGGAGTAGGGGTGGAAGCATTGCGGGAAGCCATTGGAGGGAGGGGAGGAATTGGGAACGGGGTAGACAATTGATAGAATGAAATGTTTTAATTATATACGTTGTATTCCTGAGAAAAATAAAATTTGTTTACCAAAAAAAACAATAACCTAATCATAGTTACCAAGTTACCAAGTTACCAAGTGAAGTCTCAATAGTCCAAGATTCCAGGAGCAAGAAAGCAAGAGTAAACACAAGAGCCAGAGAACTCTTCCATAGAGAACCATGGAGTTATACCCCCCATACCAGGCATAATTAGCTGTGACCATCAGCCAATCACGAGCGGCAGGGGTGTGTACCCAATTGCTGGTTGCCATAGCTGCAACATCAGGTGTGTGGGAATTGGCTAGAAGTTAGAGGCCCTGCCTGCAGTCAGGTGGTCCAACTTCCAGCTTTCTTCATTGTGTACGTGACATGGCTCATGTGAGCCATAGAGTGGAGCCTTAAAGTCTGGCTCTCAACAGAGAGGTGTTAAGGAATGTGCATGATTATATGGCATGGCTATTAGGTGGCTCAGGCCATCTGGTCTCACACTAGGCCATTTGGCCTGTTTGGCCTGCAACAGGAACAGACACACACAGAATGTCATACAGAATGTCATCACAGGAGAAGGCATGATAATTTAGAAACAATATTTCTATACATACCCTCATGTTGATTGGGCCAATATTTGCTTGAGTCACAGTCCAGCAGGGTTGTACTGATGTGGCTTCCCCAGGAGGCACAGGCTGGGGTCCAACAGGGCAGGTCACAGGAGGCAAGGTTGCAGAGAGTAACCAAAGACCTGTCCAAAAGTCAGGCATTGCAGAGAGCAGGTTCACCAAAGTCCAGTCTACAGTCAAGGAGGTTCAGGCAGTAAGTCCAAGCCCTGTCCAGTATCAGGGGTTCCCGAAAAGCCAGTTGTCAGGTCCAGTTCAAGGTTGTAGAGGTCCAGTAGCAGCAAGGTTGGTGGCTCAACAGCAAAGTGTACTTGCTGCACCCACAAACTGCTGCTTCTCCCTTATAGCCAAGTCTTAATGAGATAAACTCCCAGCCAATTCCTTGGCAGTCATCCTGAAACTACTCACTTGTCTCTTCATTTGACAGCTGACAACAGGCCATGAGTCTCGCACTTCTTTTCCTTTCTTGTGATTCAAAGCATCTCTGACAGCATTGGTGCTGCAAGGGTGTGAGTGAGCTAGGTGCGCTGGGAGTGGCTGCTGAGGACTTGTTTACTGCTTCAGTGCTACAAGGTGTAGGTTCTGACTCCTGATCAGCCAGTAACCTGATGTTGTTCTCCTTCTGGCTCAGAGCCAGCTGCAGCCAGCTGTTCCATTACCAGCTCAGGGCTAGCAGGTAGCTCTTTGTCTGAGAAATCTGAGCCATCACTCAGCACAGACTGACCTATAACAAGGGTTTTCTTACATTCTTATGTTATTCTACACTGTTCCACATCATCAGTTGCTCTGGACAAGAGCATGGAATGGAGTTAGATCAGGAGACAGACAAGTTGAACTCAATGTTCTGGAAGGAGGGCACTCAGGAGCTAAACACAATGATGCCATAAGACATCTGATTGTCTGGCACAATATATGCTTTGGCCCAGTTCTTGTCTTGTACAGAAGAACCACATATGAATTTGCTAGTCTGGAAGGCTGGCGCACACAACTGTCCTTTTCATAACAGTGATTTTTTTTAAAATGAGTTCTGCTAGTTGTGGATGCAAGCTTGGGGGGAAACACAATCTTTGATTGTTTGGAACGTTCCATACTAATTCAATAACCAGCTGGTACAAACAGGAGCTGCGGTGGCTCAAGTGGTTAAGACGCTGAACTGCAGGCTGTGGAAGGTCAGTAGTTCAGCGGTTCAAGACCCAGGTGCCGCAAGACAGGGTGAGCTCCTGTCTCTAGTTTCAGCTCCTGCCAACCTAGCAGTTCGAAAGCAAGAAATTGCAAGTAGATAAATAGGGACCACTTCGGTGGGAAGGTAACAGCGTTCCGTGCACCTTGGTGTTTAGTCATGCCGGCCACATGACCATGGAAACGTCTTCGGACAGCGCTGGCTCTTCGGCTTTGAAACGGAGATGAGCACCGCAACCCTAGAGTCTGATTCGACTGGCTTTCGAGCAAGGGAACCTTTACAAACAGGCAAGGTAGTCAGTGCACTGCCATAAATAGAACTCGGAATTTCCCGCTCAGGTCTTCCCTGGCCACCAGCAGGGGATGGGGGGGGGGGTCAGGGTTGCCAGATCCAGGTTGGGAAATTCCTGGAGATTTGGGGGTGGAGCTTGGGGAGGACAGGGACCTCAGTGGGGTTCAACACCACAGAGCCCATCCTCCAAAGCATAAATTTTCTCCAGGGGAACTGATCTCTGTAGTCTGCAGATGAGCTGTAATCCCCAGGGGATCCCCAGGTCCCACTTGTAGGCTGGCATCTCTGCTGGTCTACCCAAACTGGAGAAGATGGCATGCAACTGATCTGGTCTTCTCATGATAATGAGGAAGGGCCCCAACCAAGCTACATGTTAGGCAGGAAATCTGTGATTAGCATCCTCCATTAAAGAAATACTAACAGCAGTCACGGAGGAGGGGGCAAACCATATCAACCCCAACATGCATTAATTCCTTGTCATTTTGCTGAACTCAGTTGCCTCACCGCAGGCAACCTTTACCTGACCAAGGAAATGTACAGATCCATATAGGTACCTCCATATAGAGGTACCGGTCTTGGATCTCCTGCTATTGACCATAAGATAACCTATTATTTTTGGCAATCTCCTTATAACGTATTGATTTTATTAGACGCAGTAAGTAACCTGCTGGTGTTAAAGGATCCCCCCCCCCCAATTAAAGAATCTAATTTCACTGTCAACACCATGCTTTGGGTCTGTTAACATAATTTTTTTTAACTGAAAAAAAAAAGCTTTTAAATATTATTTTAAAGAGGTCTTTTGCTTTGGAAGCATAATGTAAAAAGGTTTCCCTGGAGTCACGAAAAATTAGCGTCGCCTGTCCCCTATCTAATTAACACTATGTACATTCCTTAACTCCATATAATTTACTATGGTGTGATAGAAAAGTGTGGTTGATTGGAAAAATAATGCCATCGAGGAATCGCCGAAAAGAAAGGGGAAAAAATCACCACTTTCCTCCATATGAATAGTACACACTGAACATTTCAAATCCAAGTGGATTTTTTAAAAAAGGGTCACGCGAGTATGAAAGGAACTGGGACCTTGATGGTTGATCTAAAGATCTGAGTTCAATAGACTCTTTGAAGTCTGACATTCCGTGCGCTGTATGTTTTTTAGAGAGATCTTTTCGTATTCATCAGACAGGTCACTGTTAACCTGAGGTTACTGAGGTAAACAGGAAGAAGAAGAAGAGATTGGATTTATACCCCGCCCTTCACTACCCAAAGGAGTCTCAGAGCAGCTTACAAACTCCTTTCTCTTCCCCTCCCCACAACAGACACCCTGTGAGGTAGGTGGGACTGAGAGAGCTCTGACAGAAACTGCTCTTTTTCAAGAACAGCTCTGACAGAACTATGGCTTGCCCAAGGTCATCCAGCAGGTGCAAGTGGAGGAATGGGGAATCAAACCCGGTTCTCCCAGATCAGACTCCACGCACTTAACCACTGCACCAGACGGGCTCTCAAGTGCCAGTGCAAATGCATTCATATTCATGGTCTTGCCCCAGTAAATGGATTATACAGGCCATTGTTTATATAATTGGCCACCTTCCAGATTACTAGTAGTTCAGTTGAGCAAACCAGGGTCAGATCCAAAGGCTGGCAGGATGGGGCCTCCCTGGGGTTGCCAGCTCCAGGCTGGAAAATACCTGTGGATCGTCGCCTGGAGACCCCTGGGATAGAGTGATTGATGAACACTCGAACCCATGAAGCTGCCTTATACTGAAACAAACCCTTGGTCCATCATAAGAACATAAGAGACGCCAATGTTGGATCAGGCCAAAGGCCCATCCCGTCCAACACTCTGTGTCACACAGTGGCCAGAAATACCAGGTGCCATCAGGAGGTCCACCAGTGGGGCCAGGACATTAGAGCCCTCCCACTGTTGACCCCCCCCCAAGCACCAAGAAGACAGAGCATGACTTGCCCCAGAGCCCCTATCTATACCTTGTGGCTAATAGCCACTGATGGACCTCTGCTCCATATGCTTATCTAATTCCCTCTTGAAGCCGTCCATGCTTGTAGCACCCACCACTTCCTGTGGCAGTGAATTCCGTGTGTCAATCACTCTTTGGGTGAAGAAGTACTTCCTTACATCAAGGCCAGTATTGTTTAATTTCGATGTGATGAGAAGGACCTCCTCCTGAGACCCTAGAGAGCAGAGGCTCTCTAGGGTCTCAGGAGGAGGTCCTTCTCATCACATCGAAATTAAACAATACTGGCCTTGATGTAAGGAAGTACTTCTTCACCCAAAGAGTGATTGTCTGGAGACTGAGCCCTACGAGGAAAGGCTGAGGGCCTTGGGAATGTTTAGTTTGGAGAAGAGGAGACTGAGGGGGGACATGATTACTCTCTTTAAATATTTGAAAGGCTGTCATTTGGAGGAGGGCAAGGAGCTGTTCCAGTTGGCAGCAGAGGATAGGACCCGAAGCAATGGGTTTAAATCACATGCCGAAAGGTGTTGGCTGGATATTAGGAAAAACTTTTTCACGGTCAAAGATGGAATCGGCTGCCTAGGGAAGTGGTGAGCTCCCCTTCACTGGCAGCTTTCAAGAAGAGGCTGGACGAATATTTGTCAGAGATGCTTCAGGCTGGTCCTGCATTGGGTAGGGGGTTGGACTACATGGTCTGTAGGGCCCCTTCCAACTCTATGATCCTATGATTCTATCACCTCCTACCTGATCCTTTTTACTGGAGATGCTGGGGATTGAACCTGGGACCTTCTGCATGCCAAGCAGATGCTCTGCCAGTGAGCCACGGCCATTTCACATTGCGGTCCAGCTAATTCGCCAATCTCTCTGTCACAGGTATCATACCAGAGCCATGGATCACTGCGTGCATGACTTGTCATCCGCCGCCACCTCTCATTAACCGGTAATGTCCCTGATACCTATTGACACCACTGCTGAGATGAGATCTGGCAGCTGACGTTCGGATCAGCCAGTCTTCTGTGCAAAGGATGAAGGGCTGAATTAGACCTGACGGAATGTGGGAGGGAGGCTTAATGAATGAATGAATGAATGAATGAATGAATGAATGAATGAATGAATGAATGCTTCCTGAGTTACTGCTGTCAAGTTATAGGTAGTAGACAAAATACAGTTATTTTTCTGCAAGTGGCGGGCAAAGTAGATCATCTGCAGTCCCTTGCACATTTCTGAAATGCAATGATTGGAAAACAGCCATCTTCACCCTCCTGGGAATTCTCTGTTTCATTTGTCCTTCAAAAGGACACAGCATTCAATTTCCCGTCCTTTCATTTTATCCGTCCAGCCTCATGACTTTCTTTCCCCTCCCTCCTTTCATATATTTGCTAATAAGGTATTCACATTTTTTTTTTAAGCGTGGATCCTCAGTGTTCTCGCTATGGATTAGGATGTGCCTTCTCTTTAAAAATAATAATAATAATCGAGGCTTCCGTGTATAGAGGGGCAATGAAACGGCATCTGGGAGGTGGGAGAAAAACCCTGCCAAATCCTGATGTAACGACAAAGAGATGTCTATTAATTGGGGAACACCTGCCTCTTGGGTGGAAAGGAAATATGGCAAGGTAGAAAATGGATTTGCCAGGCAACAGAGCCAGGATGCCGTTTGCGGTTGATATAAATGTATCCCCCCTTTTTTCATAAAAGGAAAAGATCGGTATCAGACAGATGCCTGCCTGCCTGCCTGCCACAATAAGACATGCCGCCTATTGCAGGAGATACGCCACTTGTCAAATCACATCACTCATGCACTAAACCCAACTTGACAGCTCCTGAATCGAATACATCGGCTATTGAATTAAACTCGTCTCTGAGGAAATCATATCGGGATTAAGTCTAATATAGAGGGATATACAAATTGCTGTACGAGTCTTCGCACTGGATAAAATAAGGGGGTGCCAAAGAGCATTAGTCAGGATTATGGAGAACTTGTGGAATGCCCATTTTTATGACAGGCAGGCAATGAGCTTTGGTGTGCATTGGGGGGAGGGAGGGGTGCTTAATATTGTAGGGATACTGGTGGGAGGGAGTTAAGAACATAAGAACGTAAGCGAAGCCATGTTGGATCAGGGCAGTGGCCCATGCAGCCCAACACTCTGTGTCACACAGTGGCCAAAAACCAGGTGCCATCAGGAGGTTCACCATAAGAACGTGAGAAAAGCCATGTTGGATCAGGCCAGTGGCCCATCCAGTCCAGCACTCTGCATCACACAGTGGCCCAAAACCAGGTGCCATCAGGAGGTCCACCATAAGAACATGAGAGAAGCCATGTAGGATCAGGCCAATGGTCTATCCAGTCAACACTCTGTGTCACACAGTGGCCAAAAACCAGGTGCCATCAGGAGGTCCACCATAAGAACATGAGAGAAGCCATGTAGGATCAGGCCAATGGTCTATCCAGTCAACACTCTGTGTCACACAGTGGCCAAAAACCAGGTGCCATCAGGAGGTCTACCATAAGAACATGAGAGAAGCCATGTAGGATCAGGCCAATGGCCCATCCAGTCCAACACTCTGTGTCACACAGTGGCCAAAAACCAGGTGCCATCAGGAGGTCCACCAGCAGGGCCAGAACTCCAGAAGCCCTCCCACTGTTGCCCCACAAGCACCAAAAATACAGAGCATCACCGCCCTAGAGTTGCTGCGTGTGTCATTGTGTGCTTTGCCCAGCTACAGGCATTTTAGTTGGGGTTTTTTTACAGTTTTGTGAGAAAGGCAAACATTAAATAACTAGAATACCTAGATTCAAGTCCTGTAGCCCCTTAGAGGCCAACGTGTTTTTGTGATATAAGCTTTCGAGAGTCAAAGTTCAAGGGCACTTTAACTCTGATGAAGGGCACTTTAACTCTTACCCTGCAAATCTTGTTGGTCTCTTAAAGTGCTACTGGACTTGAATCTGACTGTTGTACTGCAGACCTACATGAAACTGTAAATGACATAAATAATATACATAAATAAAATATTTTGCAACTACTCTGAAGCCGTCCTGTAATGCAATGCTGTATTTTTCTGTAGGAATGCATGAGAGCCATTCATTTGCTGAAAGGAAAATAAAAGGGTGTATTCAACAACCTCACTAAAGTGGGGCTAAATGACCCCCACCCCAAATAAGCCCAGAGTCTAGAGCGAGAGAGCAGATATTTGACACCTATATCGAATTTTGCACCCCATTTACTTCTTTAATTATTGGGGGGAGCACTGAGAATGAAGCCAGCCCCTATCTGCATAACCCCGCCTCTTCATCTGCATTAGGATTGCCAGACCCCCGGTCAGGGCAGGTTTTCCCCTGATTTCGGGGGCTTCAAAGCATCACCAGCAAGCTGGCCGGCAGGGGAAGCCCTATCCTGAACAGCCCCCTCCCGCGCCAATGTGGTCGGTGCGATGACATCACTGGGAAGTGACATCATCATGCCGGGCACTTTGACACATTGACACTCTATCATTTTGGTCAAAACTCTATGGTTACCATGGAGTTTTTGTCCAAAATGCTAGAGCAACGATGCGTTGACGTGCCCAGCGTGATGATGAAGACCCCAAGACGGACCTGGGAGCCCCCTGCTAAAAGCGAGTTAAGACCCGGCAACCCTAATCTGCATATTCCTGCCTTTGGTTCTCTTCATTGGTATAATACAAGACCATTATGAAATCTCGGAATGCTACAAGCATGATGAAAGGAGAGAATGTTGGGAACAGGCTGTTACAGAGACGCAAGCCAGGAGGCCACAAGGAATACTGTGTGCAGTTCTGGTCACCACACCTTAAAAAGGATATTATAGCCTTGGAAAAAGTGCAGAAAAGGGCTACTCGAATGATAAAAGGGTTGGAACACTTTCCCTATGAGGAAAGGTTAAAGTGCTTAGGGCTCTTTAGCTTGGAGAAAAGACGACTGAGGGGTGACATGATTGAGGTTTACAAGATTATGCATGGGAAAGAGCAGGTAGAGAAAGAGGTACTTTTCTCCCTTTCTCACAATACAAGAACTTGTGGGCACTCACTGAAATTGCTGAGCGGTCGGGTTAGAACGGATAAAAACAAATCAGCCAGGATCATAATGCCCCTGTATAAATCAATGGTGCAACCTCATTTGGAGTACTGTGTACAGTTCTGGTCACCACACTCCAAAAAGGATATTATAGCATTGGAAAAAGTGCAGAAAAGGGCAACTAGAATGACAAAAGGGTTAGAACACTTTCCTATAAAGAAAGGTTAAAACACTTGGGGCTCTTTAGCTTGGAGAAACGACAGCTGAGGGGTAACATGATCGAGGTTTATAGGATTATGCATGGGATAGAGCAGGTTGAGAAAGAAGTACTTTTCTCCCTTTCTCACAATACAAGAACTCGTGGGGACTCAATGAAATTGCTGAGCAGTCAGATTAGAACAGATAGAAGGAAGTCCTTCTTCACCCAAAGAGTGATGAACACATGGAATTCACTGCCACAGGAGGTGGTGGCGGCTACAAGCATGGACGGCTTCAAAAGGGAATTAGATAAGCATATGGAGCAGAGGTCCATCAGTGGCTATTAGCCACAAGGTCTAGATAGGGGCTCTGGGGCAAGTGATGCCCTGTCTTCTTGGTGCTGGGGTGTGTGTGTCAACAGTGGGATGGCTTCTAGTGTCCTGGCCCCACTGCTGGACCTCCTGATGGCACCTGGTACCTTTGGCCACTGTGTGACAGAGTGTTGGACTAGATGGGCCTTTGGCCTGATCCAACATTGGCGTCTCTTATGTTCTTATGAATTGTGGGGAGGATGAACAATTGGGAAATCATTTCCACCCAGGGCGCAATAGAGGAAGACTGCTGAAATTGGGGGTAGCCAAGTAATTTCCTGCTTGTATAGTCCTGAACCTCAGCATTCTAGTTTCGGAGGATAGCCTTCCTGGCCTGCAGTAGAACAGCTAGGATCGGGTCCAGTAGCTCCTTAGAGACCAAGAAGATTTTTTGGGGGTATGAGTTTTCGAGAGTCAAAGCCTGGTGCATACCAGAAAGCTCATACTCCAAAAATCTTAATGGTCAGCATTACGGTGTCCTTGATCTACAGGTCTTGACCGCTGACGTTCAGAGCTACACGAGCAGGGAAAGATCCATCTTGTCCTGAGTGCTCCAGTACAGGGAAGGGTATGTTTTATGCTGTGCTATCGAGTTTGCTCCCCTTGACCCTACGTTTACCTCCGCCCCCGATTCCAAGACACTTGAAGATGTTAGGAATCCTGCCCACCAGCAGAAATAAGAAGGGGGAAAAACCGAACCTAACAATAAACTCCAGAACCAAACAAAGGTTAGTGAAAAGGAGGGCCAATATTAAAACCTTTCCATAAAAAATAAAAAGAGGTACATGTATTTATTAATAATAACAAATTTTAAAACATATATAGGGGCCCATTTACAACCAATGTATATAAAACATAACAATATCGAGGGCTTACAAAGTTGACCTTACGCCTTTCGGCCAAATAGGCCTTCCTCAAAGGTCATACATATGTGGCAAGATGGTTAATAATTATATTCACATAAACACAGTCAGAAATATATACAAAATATAGATTCACTAGCCCAGTGCTTTTTACTTGTGAATACTGTGGGAACACAATCAAAGAAGGAAATTTTTTGGACCATAAGTTTATTTTATAACCACTGGCTAGTGATTGCACTTTAAAGGTCTTATGTGCATATTTACCCTGTGCCTGGTGACTTTACTTTTGAACAATTTACTTTGTGGTCCTTATTGAATCTATTGATATTGAATCTATTGAATTGAATTGAAGGGTGAAGGGAAGGGTAGAAATCCTGCCCACTTCGGAGTTTAACAGAGTTCTTCAGAGCGGAATGGGATTGATCCATGACTGGAGGACGTCTGTTGCCTCCTGCTGACTGTTTTCCCTTTGAGGAAGTCAAAAGGCTGGATCCTGTGTGGATGAGGCTTGCTATTACAAGGATTGATTCAGAAGAACTGGGTCGGAGCTGAGGAGAAAGCATTCGTTGATACGGCACCTGTAAGATTATAAAGAAAGGCTACAAATTATGTTGAATAATGGGGTTGACAGTCCTTCCAGGCAACTGATGGGGGTTTGGGGGGGTCTTACCAGGAGTGGGAGGGAGGCATGGGCTATGTCACCGGAGATGTGGCAACATCACTTCCGGCATGTAGAAGAAGAAGAAGAAGAGAAGAGACTGGATTTATACCCCGCCCTTCACTTGGAGTCTCAGAGCGGCATACAAACTCCTTTTCCTTCCCCTCCCCACAACAGACACCCTGTGAGGTGGGTGGGGCTGAGAGAACTCTGACACAAACTGCTCTTTTTCAAGGACAGCTGTGCCAGAGCTTGTGACTGACCCAAGGTCACATCAGCAGGTGCAAGTGGAGGAGTGGGGAATCCAACCCGGTTCTCCCAGATTAAAGTCCGCACACTTAACCACTACACCAAACTGGTATACCAGAAGTAATGCCATTACATTGTGATATCGCGGGGATGCTCTGTTATTTGGGCAAAAACTCTGTGGTAAAAATGGCCAGTTTGGTGTAGTGGTTAAGAGCGTGGACTCTAATCTGGGAGAACCAGGTTTGATTTCCCTCTCCTCCACTTGCAGCTGCTGGTGTGACCTTGGGCCAGTCACAAGTTCTCTCAGAGCTGTTCTCTCAAGAGCAGTTAGCTGTTCTCTCAAGAGCAGTTCTTGAGAGAGCTCTCTCAGCCCCACCTACCTCACAGGGTGTCTGTTGCAGGGAGGGGAAAGGAAAGGAGATTGTAAACCACTCTGAGACTCCGGGTGAAGGGCAGGGTAGAAATCCAATCTCCTCCTCCTCCTCCTCTTCTTCTCCTCTACCATTTGCCCAAAATACCAGAGCACTGCCATGAGATCACAATGTTATGGTGTCACTTCCGGTACACACCAGGAGTGACACAGCCACATCACCAGTGATAGCAGCCAAGCCGGCTTCCCCTTCCAGTAAGTCCCCCCACCAGCCAGCTGATCAGTAACAGGGGGCGTGGCCTAGGGGTGGGGTATCCCCTACCTCCAACGCGGGGCTCGCAATATTACTGAAGAAGTTTAGCATGTTTGGGCTATGAACAGGGTATAAGCAATCCACGAACAATCACAGTTTGCCCATGAAGGACACTTTCCAGCCCTGGAAAGAGAGGAAGTAATCCCCATGGCATCTGTACAAATTACAGTGCTTCAGTGCAGCTCTCCTTCATGTCAGTGGGGGCTTGTGAAAGGGGTGCATGTGCTGAATCACGCCCATGGATAAGGTCGGCAGCCTCCAGGTGGGGCCTCAAGATCTCCTAGAATTAAAACTCACCTCTGGACTACAGAGTTAAGTTCGCCTGGAGAGAGGAGTTCGAGGGGGCAGTATACCTTGCGGAGGCCCCTCCTCTCTCCAAACCCCGCCCTCCCCGGGATCGACCCACAAAACCTCCAAGAACTTCTCAGCCTGGAATCGGCAACCCTTCCCGTGGAGGTTTCTGGGAGAAGCAGGCAGGCCGGGTGACACCCGAATCCTGCTCTTGTCCCCGACATCCTGCTTCTTTTCTTGAATTTCGAGGCGAATGTTACACGGGTGCATGACAAGGTGATCGGGGGAGGTGACACGTCGCATGCTCGGGTGAGCTGACACCCACGGAGCTGAATAATTTAGCAGCTGCAGTCTCTGGCAGGGGTTCCTTTCCAGCTGTCTCGGACTGACAGGACGGGGACGTGTTGTCTTCCAGCCGGTGTCCTGGCAAAAGGGCAAGAGGCCCAGCTGACACTTCTATCGCATCGTCAGGGCGCCGAAAGTGGGGCGGCGGGGGCGGTGGGGACCCTGCTGCCACTTGAAAGGTGACTCATGCTGATCATTCCCCCTTTACAAGTGTTCCGGGCGGAAATTACATTTCAGAACATAAAAACGGATTCCCTGGATCACGCCAGAGGTTCAACAAGCAACTCAGAACCTGACTCTAGAAGCTCAGAGGCCAGTGGGGGGGGGGCTACCTCACCTTTTTCCCTCCCCAGGAGACAAAACAATTCAAGTTCTTTCCCTCCTGGCTCCTGCAGGTTCCTTAAGGAGGAAGAGGAAGAGGAAGAGGAGGGGATTGGATTCATACCCTGCCCTTCACTCCCCGAGGGAGTCTCAGAGCGGCTTACAAACTCCTTTCCCTTCCCCTCCCCACAACAGACACTCGTGGGCACTCAATGAAATCGCTGAGCAATCGGGTTAGAACAGATAAAAGAAAGTCCTTCTTCACCCAAAGAGTGATTAACACATGGAATTCGCTGCCACAGGAGGTGGTGGCGGCTACAAGCATGGACAGCTTCAAGAGGGAATTGGATAAACATATGGAGCAGAGGTCCATCAGTGGCTATTAGCCACAAGGGATAGATAGGAACGCTCAGTCTGGGGCAGGTGATGCTCTGTATTCTTGGTGCTTCTAGTGGGAGGGCTTCTAGTGTCCTGGCCCCACTGGTGGACCCCCTGATGGCACCTGGCATTTTTGGCCACTGTGTGACAGAGTGTTGGACTGGATGGGCCATTGGCCTGATCCAGCATTGGCTTCTCTTATGTTCTTATGACACTCTGTGAGCTAGGTGGGGCTGAGAGAGCTCTCTCAAGAACTGCTCTGAGAGAACTTGTGACTGACCCAAGGTCACACCAGCAGCTGCATGTGGAGGAGTGGGGAATCAAACCCGGCTCTCCCAGATTAGAGTCCGCGCTCCTAACCACCACACCAAACTGGCTCTAAGCACAGTGCACAACCTGCACATGCCCAGTAACAGCTCCATGAACCCTCGCAAGATGCTTCACGAGAATTTGGTAAGCCCAGTTGAGCACACGCAGGTTGTTGTCCCTTTGATTAACAATGCCTATGGAACACCTGGAAACAAGGTGGCCTCACTTAGGGTCACACTCAGCCTCAGTCCCTGCTGCTGCTCGATAGAGCCCAGGGGCCAATGAGAGGCCACAATGGCATCCGGTGACACTGTGATGTTGGTTTTGGCTATGTTAATGGGAAGTGATGCCACCACACCCCGGGATGCTCTAGGATTCTCCTCCTCAAACTTCATGGTTTTAACCACAGAGTTTCAGGGACATCCTAGAGTGTACCACAACACAGGGAGGTCAGTTCGAGTTACTCAGCTGGAAGTGATGTGGCATGACTGGATGCAGTTTTGTTACGTCACCACCCCCGAATCTAGGTGCCAGCATCCTTTCATGAGTGATGCATTTCCTGTGGTGTGCATATAGACTTTCAGGGTCATCTAGTCCAATCCCCTGCTCAATGCAGGAAATTCACAAATACCACCCACACACCTCCAGTGACCTCTGCCCCATGCCCAGAAGATGACAAAAAACCTCCAGGATCCCTGACCATATTGGCCTGGAGCAAAATTGCTCCCTCACCCCAAAGTGGTGATGGGCATTTCCCTGGGCGTGTAAGAAAGGGCCAGGAGAACTAAGCACTGCTGCGACCCTTCCTGCCCTCCCTCTCGTGATCCATCTAAGTTCACAGAATCCGCATTGCTGTCAGATGGCCATCTAGCCTTTAAGCAATGAAGCATGCCACGCACGCACATGCGCACACACAAACACAGGCACCTCAGCCTCTATGCCCCATTGTTCGACCTACAGAGGAACTGGTTGGCCACTGTGTGAGACAGGATGCTGGCCCAGATGGGCCACTGGTCTGATCCAGCAGGGCTTTTCCTGTGTTCTTAAGAGCTAGATTTGAATAAAAGAATAGAATCATGGACTCATAGGGTGCGTTCAGATGGGGGATTTAGAACGGTTAGGGTGCCGGTTCCAACCGGTGTACTTACGGGCGTTCAGACAGCGAACATCTGCCTCCCATTCCTAACCGTTGTAAATCCTTTTAAACCGTTGCACTCTGCCACTAGGTCCGAAGTGGTGGTAAACAGAGTGCAACGGTGGCTTCCGATGAACCCTTCTGTCTGATCGCTCTCCTCCGTTGCACAGCCACTTCCGTCAGAAGCCTGAGGCTTCCAGCTTTCCCTGGCCATTTTTTAAAAAAACCTAAGCGATATGCGCTCAGGCGAAGCTTCGTTTTGAGCGTTTTTTTTTTTAAAGCCCTTACTTTACCGTCCCGGAGGAGTCCGGGACTACAGGGAGGCCAGGTAGCGCTTTAAACTTTAAAGGTAAGTGCTTACCTTTAAAGTTTAAATGTAAGGGGGGGTTGAGCATGCGCAAAAAATCACCATTCTCTGAATGGATGCCTGTGCGCATGCTCAAACTGCTTAAAAAAAAAAAAACTCAGACGCCCGCAGCGTGTGAGCGGGTGTCCAACGGAGGGATTCGCAAAATGGAGGGTGAGTCTGATGACGTTTCTGCCGGCATAAACTGCACCGGTTCTAACCGGTGCAGTTTATGCCAGCAGAAATGCCCCGTCTGAACGCACCCATAGAGTTGGAAGGGACCTCCAGGGTCATCTAGTTCAAACCCCTGTACAATGCAGGAAATTCACAAATACTTCCTTCCCCACACACCCTCAGTGACCGCTGTTCCACGTCCATAAGATGATTAAAAAAAAAACCCTCCAGGATCTTCAGCCAAACTGGCCTGGAGAAAAATTGCTTCCTGACCCCAGAGTGGTGATCGGCATTTCCCTGGGCGTGTAAGAAAGGGCCACGAGAACTAAGCACTGATGGAACCCTTCCTGCCCTCCCTCTCGTGATCTGCCCAAGTTCACAGAATCAGCATTGCTGTCAGATGGCCATCTAGCCTCTATCTGAAAACCTCCAAAGGAGGAGAGCCCCCCACCTCCCGAGGAAGCCTGTTCCACCGAGGAACGGCTATAACTGCCAGGAAGTTCTTCCTAATGTTTAGCCAAAAACTCTTCTAATTTAATTTCAACCCGTCGGTTCTGGTCCCACCAGAATCACTGGCAGGCCTAGCAAACAATTCTATATCGAAAAGGTATGCCTCTTAGCATGTTCGTCTAGGGGGCATAGGAGCCCAGCGGGTGGAAATAGAATACTGGAATCTAATGCACAATTCTGTTGATTATTGCTACCTTACCTGGGGAGGGGACTCATAGAGCTTTCCTGGATTCTATCTTGCTTTTGCCACACTAAAGGAATAAGTAGAACAAAAGCGTCCATGAAAAAGTTCCCCCTGGCACTAAACCAAAGTGGTTATGAGTGAATCAGGAGCCCGTCTACCGAGCAATGAGAAGGTGCCACTTTTCCAAATTGCTTCTGAGATTAAAAACCTATTAAGCGGAAGAGAACGGAAACAAAACACACATTCACGGTTGTGCAAAAAAACCCCCACATTAAAGAGCAGCATTACCAGGTCCCTCCTGGCAACTGGCGGGGTATTGGGAGGGGGGTTACCTGGAGAAAGAGGAAGGCCCAGGCCACATTGCCCAAGCAGTGACATCATCACGCTGTGACGTCACTGGGACGCTCTGGTGTTCGGGCAAAAACTCTATGGTGAAAATGGCTTCTACTACAAAGTTTTTGCCCAAATACCACAGTGCAGGGGTGGCCAAACTGCAGCTCGGGAGCCACAAGCGGCTCTTTCACGCAGCCTAATTTAATGTTAATAAAAAGCAAATTTGCATATTTTTCAATAAAAACGTGTGTGTAATATTTGTTTATATCTTGCAGCCCTCAAACATCCAACATTTATTCTGTGTGGCTGTTACGTTAAGCGAGTTTTGCTTCCCCTGCCACAGTGTCACCCAGACGTCACTGGTGTGATGATGTCACGTAATGGTGTCACTCCCCGTGCAATTCCGGCTAAGAAGAAGAGATTGGATTTATACCCCGCCCTTCACTACCCAGACGTGTCTCAGAGCGGCTTACAATCTCCTTTCCCTTCCCCTCCCCACAACAGACACCCTGTGAGGTAGGCAGGGCTGAGAGAGCTCTCTTGAGAACTGCTCTTTTGCAAGAACAGCTCTGAGAGAACTATGGCTTGCCCAAGGTCATCCAGCCAGGTGCAAGTGGAGGAGTGGGGGATCAAACCCGGTTCTCCCAGATTAGAGTCTGCACACTTAACCACTGCACCAAACTGGCTCTCCTGGCTCTCCTAAGTGGCCTGGGCCGCCTTCTTTCACCTGGTAAGTCCCCCTGCTGTTCAGCTGGTCAGCAGCAAGGGGGTAAGGGTGCCAGCCTCCAGGTGGCACCTGGGGATCTCCTGCTTTCGCAATTAATCTTCAGATGACTAAGATCAGTTCCCCTGGAGAAAATGGCTGCTTTGGAGGGTGGGCTCTATGGCATTATACCCTGCCCCAAACCCCGCCCTTCCCAAATCTCCCCCAAATCTCCAGGTATTTCCCAACCCAGAGTTGGCAACCCTAGGAGTGGGCAGGGCTTGGGGGTGTGGGACCCCCGCCTCCACCAGGGAGTCCGGCAACCCGACGGAGCAGGCTTCGTTATTGTGAACAGCCCCCTCGCATCGAACCGCCATTAAACCCGATTTCCAAGCTCTCCTGTTCCGATGTCAAACAGTCTGTCTGGATTCCCTTTCTCTGAGCACATTCATAAAAATGCATCGCCGTCTTCAGCAATCCCCACGAATTGCACCCAGCTTGCTCTCTGCGGTGTGAAGAATGTCAGGGTTTATTTACTTCCTTTTGTCCTCGGTCCCCCCCCTCCCTTTCTCCCCTCCTCCGATTTCCTGGATCTAATTCTGGGCCTCTGCCAGTGCCGTGGTCGGAATCTGAAGCCACAGTCACGCTCCAGTAGGCCCAAAGGATGTGAGTTTTGCTACGCTTCTGGTCCAAAGGTCAACCCTTGTTTGTGTCTGCCAATGGCTCCATCAGGGCAAGATGGATGCGCCACGTTTCCTTCCTGTGGGGCGAGTCTTTGCTGCAAAGCCTGCCTTGTCACTTGCTTGAGAGGAAAACAAAAAAAAGGGGGGGGAGATGAAGAGTACATGCAACAACCCCTTTCCAGCACATTCAAGAGACGCAGTTTCAAGTCTGGGCACATCCAGGGTCAAATATCGCTTACCTGCCATTTTCCCCAATAGGGGCGGCTTGAACTTCTGCACGGCTGGTAAAGTTAGCAGGCTTCTAAAGAGCTCGGGTACAGGAGCGTGTGGCTAGGCGTCGAGATGACTTTTTGCGGAAGTCGTTTGAAAGGCAGCACTGGGAAAATACACGGTCCCGGGGAATGAAAGAGAATGTACTCATTACCAGGGAGAGGGCCAAGCATAACACCCCACAGCAATGGAACCGCTCAATCCCCCCCTCCCCGCCACAACCATTTCCCATTGTTCTTATCACTACATCTTTTTTTTGCGGGCGAAAAGGAATTCTCTATATTTTTACTTCATCCCTATGATGTCCTATAGCTCAGGGCAGAGTACAGTTAGACTCGCCACTAAATAGTGTGTGTGGGCAGCCAAAACCGGTTGTGGAGTCAGGCCCTCACAGAGGTAAAGAGAGGCCTGGTCCACTTTTATTTTTAGGGCCCCCCGCCGGTAGGGCTGCCAAATCCTCCCGCCCCAGAGGCCCGTTCCCAGACGCTGGGGAATTGGGCCCCAGGGGGATCCCCGCCCCAGTGTGCACGTCACAGGGAAGTGACGTTATGACGCCGGGCACGCTGGGGGTGGGGCCACGGCCATACAAGGGAAAACTCTATGGTTTTCCCTTGTATGGTCGTGGCCCTGCCCCCAGCGTGCCCGGCGTCATGACATCACTTCCCTGTGACGTGCATGCGATGTGCGCACGCTGGGAGCCGCGCAGGAGTCCCCCGCCGGAGAGGTGAGTATCATTTGGCAACCCTACCTGCCGGAAATGGGAGGTTGGGAAGGCTAGTAATTCTGTGTCTGTAATTATAACCAAATTAAGAGTTAACATCAGAAGTGTAAATTTGAGGGAGGCCCCCCAAAAATGTGAGGCCTGGGCCAAAAGGCCCTGTTGCCCCCCGCCACTCAGAGGCCCTGTGTGGTGTTGAAGTACATTCCCTTTGAGATAACTAAGGTTGCCAACCTCCAGGTGGTGAAACAAACAACAAAAAACCCCACTGTAATATCTTTGTTGCAAGTACAAATAAATCTACCCGTTCCAATGTGAACGAAATTTATAAAGGTCCACAGTTAAGGCATTCACAAAGCCCATCAAAAGATATACAGTGACGATTGTTGATTTTACAGCAGAAAGAGATTCTTCCTAGAAAGCACGCGGCTGCGTAATGCGACAACGGACGCATCCGGATCTTGGAAGACTGTTTCAAATTAGAAATCCTTCCTCAGGGTCGCCTTATAACGAGGAACCAATGCTCTTATCGGTATTTCACGCGCAGAAAGCTTTTCATCAGTTTTGTAGGCATGCAGGCTCTCCAGGTGGTGGCTGGAGATCTCCTGGGATCACAACTGGTCTCCAGGTGACAAAGATCAGTTCACTTGGGGAAAAAATCACCACTTTGGAAGGTGAACTCTGTGGCATCATACCTCACTGAAATCTGTCCCCTCCCCAAACAATGACCTCCTCAGTCTCCACCCCTAACCTGGAGTTGGCAACCCTCGAGAGGCCCCATTCTACCAACCTTTGATTCGGGCCCTGGTTTGCTTGACTTAATGACCAATACTCCAGAAGTGACATCATCACACCTGCGACATCCCTCATCTTGCCATTTCTCAATCCTCCAGCTAGTTGCCAGGTTTGGCCTTGGAACCCACGGCTGGCCACAGCACTGAAACAGAAGGCTGCACTAAATGGCAGAGTTCTTCTTCTGTTCTTAACGTGGGTGGAATATACAGTTATGTACAATTGTTCTGTATAGTTTCCCAGATAGTTTCTTCTTGTGAAACAAAGGCCTTGTATATTTGGGACATAAAGGTAAAGGTTCCCTTGCTCAAAAGCCAGTCGAATCCGACTCTAGGGTTGCGGTGCTCATCTCCGTTTCAAAGCCAAAGAGCCAGCGCTGTCCAAAGACGTTTCCATGGTCATGTGGCCGGCATGACTAAACATCAAGTCGCACGGAACGCTGTTACCTTCCCACCGAAGTGGTACCTATTTATCTACTTGCAATTTCTTGCTTTCAAACTGCTAGGTTGGCAGGAGCTGGAACTAGAGATGGGAGCTCACTCTGTCATGCGGCACCCGGGTCTCGAACTGCTGAACTACTGACCTTCCACAGCCTGCAGTTCAGCGTCTTAACCACTTGAGCCACCGCAGCTCCTCTGGGACATATAGCTGAGGAAAAGAGATATGCAGTGTTCCGGGGTGGGATTTTGCGCTGTTAATTGTTCATCATTAAGCGTTTCGAAGCGCCTCCAATTATCATTTGATTACGTTGCATAAGTGGCTTTTGTTTTTCTATTTGCATTTTGCCAACAGAAATAAGGCAGTTTACCCTGCAGGCCTCCAGAGATATTGTTTGCGAGGGAATGTTAACCCCTCGTCATCCAAAGTCAAAGGTCTTCAAAAGTCATCTCACATCCAGTGCTTGTAAGAACTGGGCAGTGACTTCCTTCCAGTTTCCCAAGCTGCTTAATTATGCAACGGTATCTGCCACAAGGCATTGATCTAGGTAGGCCTGGCTAGTGCAATCTCATAAAATCTCAGAAGCTACACAAGGTTGGCCCTAGTTAATACTGAAGAACATAAGAACATAAGAGAAGCCACGATGGATCAGGCCACTGGCCCATCCAGTCCAACACTCTGTGTCACAAAGTGGCCAAAACCCAGCTGCAGTCAGGAGGCCCACCAGCAGGGCCAGAACTCCAGGAGCCCTCCCACTGTTGCCCCCCAAGCACCAAGAAGACAGAGCATCACTGCCCCAGACACAGTGTTCCATCTGTATCTTGTAGATAATAGCCATTCATGGACCTCTGTTCCATATGTTTTATCCAGTCCCCTCTTGAAGCTGCCTATGCTTGTAGCTTCCACCACATCCTGCAGCAGTGTTAATTACTCTTTGGGTGAACAATGTGGAAATGCAGGGTTGCTGCGTGGAGGCAGGCAATGGCAATCCACCTAAGTTCATCTCTTGCCTTGAAAACCCTTAATGGGTTGCCATAAGTCAACTGTGACTTGATAGCCCTTTTGACTAGGGATTTTTGCAATTTGGTTGTTTGTGGTTTGTGGCTGTTCGGTTTGTGGTTTGTGGTTGCTTCGTATCAGTTCATGGTTTGTTCATATCAGGGAGTGGAAAGCAGGGGTTGAAATGGCTCTGAGCCATTTAACCCCTTACTTTCTGCTCCTCACCAAAAGCGATGGCAAGCAGAAAGCAGGTGTTTAAATGGCTCTGAGCTTGGGGCCATTCAGACCCTTGCTTTCTGCTCCCCGTTGCTAAGCTGTTTTTTATGAAGAGCAGAAAGCAAGGGTTTAAGTGGCTTCAAGCCATTTAAACTCCTGCTTTCTGCTCTTCACGAACTGCCTTAAAATTCGTGGAAGTTCATGGCAGCGCTTCAGTTCGCGATCATCGTTTCATGAACCACAAACCGGCCAGAATTCCTGGTGAACTTTAGTCCATGAGCCGGTTTGTGCCCATCCCTACTTTTGACCAGCATCTGCCAAAATGGGAGCAATACACAAGGTTGTCCCTCTGATCATCTGCATAGCAAATTCCTCTCTAGCACTTACAAGTTAAGACGCACAAACAGATAATAGAAAGAAGCGTTTGACATATGGAGAAGATCTGCAAATTGGGAGATGGATGTCCAGGAATTTATTTTGCAGATTAGCTTCTGGTCCAGAAAAAGTACTTCCAAAAGAGCCTTGCTTACCATCATAGTCCATTTTCGAAGTTAAGCACTACACACACACCCCATCCAATTCCTCTCCTCCTTCCTCTAGCCAGATTGGTTCCCCATG
This sequence comes from Gekko japonicus, assembly GCF_001447785.1. NCBI lineage: Eukaryota > Metazoa > Chordata > Lepidosauria > Squamata > Gekkonidae > Gekko > Gekko japonicus. The sequence goes on from NW_015171517.1 coordinate 438,624, forward strand.
AAACTTCCCCATGTTTTCTAACAGCTCCAATTCGGACAGAGGCCAAAGGAGACATGTCATGGCCATGATCTCAGTAGCCCTTTCAATAATATTTGGGATGCTTGAACACATATAGCAAAATATCCCCTTAGTCAATATACAAAATCAAACAGTAAATGGTCAGATGTCAGGCCAATGAGAGCCAAGAGGAACTGTGATGCAAACTAGTCTCACCTGCCAGAAGCCAAATGAAATACGTACATGTGAACCAACCTTTGGGACATCAGCAGAGAAAGGGACAGAGGACTATCTTGGGGTAAAGAGCTCCAGAGTTGCCAGGGTTACTTTTGACTGTCCTGTAATCAGGGGTCATTTCGTAGAAAAAGAAGTGCAGGAGCTCATTAGCATAACTTATTAGCATAACTTATTTGCATATGCCACACCCCCTTGACATCACTGGAGGTGTGTCAGAAGGCAACACCCACCACTCAGGCTCTACTGGACTGTTTTGGATTGCTAGCTATTGGGGGGGGGGGGGGAACGTGCAGATCTGCCCTCACAGAGGAGGGAGAGCTTGTACCTGAATAAAACTTGGTCTTAAAGGTGCCACTGGACTGTTTTGAATTGCTAGACATGGGGCGGGGGAATGCGCAGATCTACCCTCACAGAGGAGGGAGAGCTTGTACCTGAAGGCAGGCCGGGGAGGGGGCTCTGCAACTGACCTGGCTGCTTCTTGCTCCTCGTGGCCTGACTGAGGGCTGCTGGGAGCAGGGGGCAGGGCTTGTTGCATGTGCCCACCCCCTGGGCTCCTTACTGCCAGAGCTCCACTCCTGTGCATTCCCGCAGGAAATGACCCCTGCCTGTAATAATAACAACGAGGGCAGCTCCAATAAAACAAAAGGGATTTGCACCTTTGACATGCTCCTCTTGTACACTCATTGTTCAGAACAGAGTTGAGTTGACAACATTTTATCCTGTTTGGTATTTGGTTGTGTGACCAAAACCACCTCCTGGTGTCTGACCTCCAGCCTGTGCTGCAAACACACCTGCATTATTTTGCAGCCCTTCTCTTTGGTGCTCTTTCACTTCTTTTTCCTCACTGCCCTTGCCCTCACTTGCCCACACTGCCCACATATAATCCTGTTTCAAAGGCTGTTTTGGCAATGGCACAGATGTGATGATGCTGTAAAAAAAATAACCAGTAGGGTATAGGGTTGAAGTTGAAGGAATAATAACACCTGGAGATCTCCCGCTATTATAATTGATCTCCAGGCGACAGAGATCAGCTCACCTGGAGAAAATGGCTGCTTTGGAAGGTGGTCTCGGGCATTATACCTGATTGAAGTCCCTCCCCTCCCCAAACCCCGCCCTCCCCAGGCTCCAGCCCCCCAAATCTCCAGGTATTTCCCAACCCAGACCTGGCAACCCTAGTGGGTTCCACAAACAATCAGATTAAACAGCAGTCTGGGTAAATGAAATCTGGGGCAGTGAGGGCAAAGAAGAAAACAGTGCTCAGAAGCAGCAGTCGGGATATCCAAAGGATGCCGACCAGCCAGGAAGCGAGGCTGGGTTCCATGTCCCAGTTTTCCATTTCCCCCTCGGTCCGTTTGTTCACTCCATTTCCCCCAAGCACTAGAAGACTAGAATGATAAAACGGTTGGCTATGAAGAAAGGTGAAAGGGCTCGGGGCTCTTTAGCTTGGAGAAACAACGGCTGAGGGGTGACATGATTGAGGTTTATAAGATTATGCATGGGATATAGAAGGTAGAGAAAGAAGTATTTTTCTACCTTTCTCACAATACAAGAACTCATGGGCACTCCATGAAATTGCTGAGCGGTTGGATTAGAACAGATAAAAGGAAGAACTTCTTCACCCAAAGAGTGACTAACACATGGAATTCACTGCCACAGGAGGTCGTGGCAGCTACAAGCATGGACGGCTTCAAGAGGGAACTAGATAAGCACATGGAGCAGAGGTCCATCAGTGGCTATTAGCCACAGGGTATAGATAGGAACTCTCGGTCTGGGCAAGTGATGCTCTGTATTCTTGGTCCTTGGGGTGGGGTGGGGGGGACAGTGGGAGGGCTTCTAGTGTCCTGGCCCCACTGGTGGACCTCCTGATGGCACCTGGTATTTTTGGCCACTGTGTGACAGAGTGTTGGACTGGATGGGCCATTGGCCTGATCCAACATTGGCTTCTCTTATGTTCTTAAATTTTTGAGTGTTTGGGCCTTTAAGGTGAGTTGAGTAATCCGTGACTAGCTCGTAGAGAAAAGAATGTTTGAGGAAATTCAGGACAGATTCGTTCTATTTCTCCACTTGGCTGGTGAGGATGTTACATCTCCCTGGAATTTCCAGACTGATAGCTACAAGCTGTAATTCATCACAGAAGGAGAAAGGCAGAGTGGAACATACTGGGGGAAAGTGACATACACACAAATTGAGTCATCACCGTGCCGTCGTTGTCGACATGGCAACAACAGCAGATTGGGAATGATTTTGTTTTCAGACGAAAACACTACCAACCAACCAACACCCCCCCCCCGGTCGATGCTTTTAATAATTGCTATGGCTGCAGCTTGGAAAGCAATTTATTCCCTCCCTCGGTGAGGTGCCATGGATACATGCCACGGTTACAGTAGATCACCAGGGTGAGTCCAAGGTGAGTCTAAGCTATTTCCTGCCAGGTAGCTGTATTGCTTAACAGGTCCTTATAACAGCAGGCTGGAAAAACCCCAAGATATGAACCAGCCTCCCTTTCCTGAACAGACAGCCCACGTGTCCCATTACACCATTCTCACCTGCAGATCTTTGGGATTTTTCCTTAGGGCCCTGGGTTTTGTTGGAAGTTCCAGATGCGATGTCCCCCTGTCTCAGACCTCCATACAGAGTGGCAAGAGAGGCTAAATAGCTAGAGAGCCAGTTTGGTGTCGTGGTCAGGAGCACGGACTCTAATCCGAGAGAACCGGGTTTGACTCCCACTCCTCCACATGCAGCTGCCGGTGTGACCTTGGGTCCATTACAAGTTATTTCAGAGCTGTTCTCTCACGAGCAAAAGGAAAGGTTGTGGCTCAGCGGAAGAGGATCTGCTCAGCATGCAGAAGGTCCCAGGTTCTACTCCCGGCATCTCCGGTTAAAAGGACGAGGCAGTAGGTGATGCGAAAGACCTCAGCTTGAGACGCTGGAGAACTGCTGCCAGTCTGAGTAGACAATGCTGAACTTGATGGACCAAGGTTCTGATTCAGTGTAAGGTAGCTTCATGTGTTCGTGTGACTTCCTGCCTTCCCCCCCATTCCAGCGCAGTGTAAAAGGCCCCTGAAAAGCTGATCCTGGGGGCTACCCAGAATCAACATGGGAGAATCAGAAGTCTATTATAGGAGGGGAGGACTCAGCAGAAATCATCCACCCTTCCATCCATGGAAATCCTCCATGGGGTCTAACCCCAGTGGGGTAGTGGTAAGTGCTGTCATGTCACAGGCAACTTATGGCAACCCCGTAGGGTTTTCAAGGCAAGAGACATTCAGAGGTGGTTCACCATTGCCTGCCTCTGCATAGCAACCTTGGACTTCCTTGGTGGTCTCCCGTCCAAGTACTAACCAGGGTTAAACCCCGCTTAGCTTCCAAGAGCTGATGAGATTGGTCTAGCCTGGTCCATCCAGGTGTTCCATCAGGGATAGAGTGGATCTTTAATTTACTGAGAAAGTTCCTGATAAGCAGCTACCCTGGAGGACCACTTGTGGTTGGGAGCAAACTCAGCCAGTTGATACATCTAGGGAGGCCAGGTCTCTCCCTTTGACAGGAGATCTCCCGCCACATTCCGATTCTGCCCACTGCTGTTCAGCTAAGCAGCAGGGGGAAATGCTGGGGGAAATTGGTGAGGGGGCACTTGGTGTTGCACCAACACCATCAAGTCAGGTGACGCTCTAGCATTTGGCCGAAACTCTATGGTTCAACTAAAGTTTTGGATGAATGCTGTAGTCCCTATCCAGCAGTGGCACTTCCAGGGCAACCTGGAAGTGATCTCACCACATCCCTCTCTCACTGTATTCTGCTCCTAGTTTCCAGCTTTCGCAACCCTACATAACCTGTTGTCACTGTGGCCCAGATCCAAGCCTCTTGGCTTGGGTAATTCTAGGCAGAGGTCGATTCAGGGGGGATCGCGGGGGATCGCAGTCCCCCCGGGTGAGGTGCAGGGGGCGGGGCACATGACGAAGCCCCGCCCCCTGCTTCCGGCCGCCCCGCTTCTGGCCCTCATTCAGCCAGGAGGAGGCAGGAGAAGAGGGATGGTAAGTTGCTTCCTCCCCGCCTCTTCCCACCCCTGCCTGCCTGGGGCCAGGGAGGGCCTTGGCGGGGCTTCCTCGCAGTCCCGCCGGCCTTGCAGGTCCACTGCCGGGCCCCTGATTTCAGGGGGTGTGGCATATGCTAATGAGTTCCCCTAGCTCTTTTTCTACGAAATGACCCCTGATTCTAGGGCTGTTTTATATCACAGACATCATTGGTCTTTCAGTGGTACAAAGAAGTTGCAGATGCAGCCTTATAACATGCAACAGCAGGTGTAAGAAAGTGTTAAGTCAATCTGATAAATGCTGGGTACGTAGGTGGGGAAATACAGCTCTATATCATACAGTATGTGGTGGCTTGGGAATCGGGCAATTCGTGGGTGATGAAAGGGCCAGAATCAATACCATTGATTTAAACGCCATCCTTAAGTACATAGATATTTAAATCTGGCATTTGAGTATCTCTTGGACTTGGTGATATTCCAGTCACCTTGAGTCTGAGCAAGGGGAGCTGTGAGCGGTTATGCAGGGCAGCCCTTGTAGCTAAATTGCTGTTTCTTCAGAACTGGTGAAATGAGGCAGCATGCACTGATGGATTTCAGATTTCACACTTTTTTTCCCCTTTTTTTCTTTTTTTTTGAAGAACTTGAATGTTGCTTGTACAGGGCCTAAAACTACACAGGGGACATTAACAAGAAGAAGAGAAGAAGATATTGGATTTATGCCCCGTCCTTCACTTGGAGTCTTGGAGCAGCTTACAATCTCCTTCCCTTCCCCTCCCCACAACAGACACCCTGTGAGCAATGTTCCCTCTAAGCTGTGGAGTCTTGTGAGCAAAAATTCTACCCTGTGAGCTACTGGCATTAAAGTTGCAAGCCAGCAATTCGGCTGCTGCATAAATCCGTTTGCTCTGGAGCCATCCTTCCTGAGCTAAGACAAAAATGTGTGAGCCAGAGGCTAAAAAACTGTGAGCTAGCTCACACTGACTCAGCTTAGAGGGAACACTGCCTGTGAGGCAGGTGGGGCTGAGAGAGCTCTGAGAGAAATGCTCATGAGAGAACAGCTCTGAAATAAGTTGAAATGATCTGGTTACACTTTCTTGAACTAGCATGTAGAGATGTAAAATTGACGGGAATCTAAAAACTACAGGGTAAAAAATAAACCTTTTTTTCTGTTTGTTTCCCTTTTTTCTCGGTTGGTGACCTTGGGCTGGCCACTGTTTCTCAGCTTAGCTTACCTAACAGGAATGTTGTGAAATAAAGGGGGGGGGATCATGTGTACTGCCCTGTGGACCTTGGAGGAAAGGATAAAAAACCTGAATCTTACCTTCCAGATCATAGTCTGACACTCTGACCACTCAATCTACATTTGCTCTTGCTAGGCTGTGGTCAGACGTGCCATTTGGTGCGGAGAGGAAGCGAGCCTATTTCCCCCGGTGGAGATTGACATGGTGTTGCACAAACACACTTTCTTATGTAGCTCTGAGCTCAGCCCATCACTGTCCAATCAGACGGTATGTTTGGGCGAGTTGGGGGGGGGTTCCTTTTGCTTCCCATGTGCATAAACGAGGAATTGCACCTCTGTACTGAGGGTTCCCCATGGAATATGCAGTTATGTGCATACTGCTAAGCGAGGGGGGAAAATGGCAGATTCGGGACAGAATGGGCAGACCATCCCGACAGCATGACAGCGTGCTTGAGCGATCAGACAGAGAAAAGTCCATCCATGGTCCATCGGCAAGCAATAGGACAAGACATTCCCCAGTGTCTTAACTCCGCTTCCGTGGCGGGGCAGCATGAGTTGCCGACGGCTGCAGGACCTCCCAGATGTTGTTGTCTGATCATGCCCTTTAGATCCATCAGGCATTCGCAGCTGAGTCGGATCTAAAGGCACATCTGACTGCGGCTCTAGACTGTAATACAACTGCATTCAAATACTGGGTGAACAACTTTCTGTAGAATGAAAATAATTAACAAACATGAGAAAGGCTGTTTTCTTCTTCATAATGATGCTCTGTGGCCTCAGTCTGCTAGGGTTGCCAACCTCCAGGTGGGGCCTAGAGTTCTCCTGCTTTTACACCTCCTCTCCAGGCTACAGACTGTTGGCAGAGTAATTAACACAGCAGAGAGCAGATAAAAGTTTATTTAGGAACTAACTTACTTGATAGGGAAGAGGAGAGACAGAGATAGGTTCCTAATAGGGTTGCCAGACATGCCCCGGTGAAGGCAGGGATCCCCCGGTGCCAGGCCCCACCTCCCCACCACCAATCCGCTGGCTGGTATGGGGAGACTTATGCTGAGAAGGATGGCAAATCCTCCCAGATGTAGCGACATGTCTACATGCTTCCCACATGACCTGGAAGTGATGCTATCACTTCTGGGACGTCGGGGCGACACTGGTATTTGGACAAAAATTCTATGGTAGAAGTCAAATTTACCATAGAGTTTTTGCTCAAATGTCAGAGTGTCACCCTGACCTCACAGAAGTGAAGTGTCACTTCCAGGTCAGGTGGGCAGTGATGTAGACACGTTGCTGTAGGTTGGATGGGCCTCCCTACTGTTCCCGGTAAGTCCCCTCCCCATCCCTCACCAACTGCCAAGAAGGACCTGGCAAAAGAGAAAGAGAGAGAGAGAGAGAGAGAGAGAGAGAGAGAGAGAGAGAGAGAGAGAGAGAGAGCGCGCTAAGTGTGGAATTTATGAGAAGGAGGAAATTGCCCTAAGAGTAGCAATCTGGAGGCTGGACAAGGAATTACACTTTAACAGAAGGTGCTAATCTCACTATCTATATATCTCATAGCAAAGTCGCCCCCTGGTGTGCGGATACCGAAATCCGCGCACCGGGGGCACCTGGGGGGGGAGGGAGAGTTTTGTGCACACGTGGGGCGGTCCCCAGGTGTGCACAAAAATCTGAAACTCTTTAAAAAATATCAGGGGGATATTTAAATCCCCCCAAAACTGACAGAGCGTTTCCTGCTCATGCGCAGGGAATGCTCTGCGACCTCCCTTGCCGCCGCTGGGGGGGGGGAAGAGAGCA
>NW_015171517.1:446689-471675 GCF_001447785.1 Gekko japonicus
GGGGGAAGGCAAGGGGGGGAGATTGAGGGGGGGTGGAGGAGACGGGGGAGGAACCAGCAGGATGGGGGGAACTTACCTCCTCCTGCTGCTTCCTCCTCTGCCTCATGTGTGGAGGTCCCTCCCCCCCGCGAGTATCGCGGGTCTGCCCCTTGTCCTGTCTAATTGTCTTCTTGCTGCCCCCTGCAGGGTCTTTTTCTCTTCTTCCCTGTACACCAGACATTGCCTTTTCCAACACAGACATCAGTTCCCCTGGAGAAAATGGCTGCTTTAGAGGGTGAACTCTAGGGAATTGTATCAAGCTGAGGTCCCTCCCTTCCCCAAACCCCGCCCTCTCCAGGCTCCACCTCCAAATCTCCAGGTATTTCCCAACCAGAGATGACAACTCTAATCTGGGCCCATTGCATACAAAATGGCTGCCTCGTGAAGGCCACTTGCTTCAGCCTCCATTTTCACCTCTTGGATTGGTTGCTGCCTCATGGATTCCCATTGGACCACCAACGGCAGCCATTTTGTGTAGAGTGGGCTTCAGCAGTAAGAACTGAAGAACAGAATCTTTTTATTTTAGGCATTTGTTTACAGCGTATGTGGAGCACGTCCCCTCAGAAAGTTCTCAAAGCGGTTAAGAAAACAAAATCAAAACACTAAAGATATTTAAGCATTAATGAAATCAAAACATTAAAACAAAAAACCCCCATCACAATCATAAAATCAGATGCAGACAACTACAAAAGCAATAGGGATATCTAGAGATGCTCTTTTTAATTGTTTTTTTGTTTGTTTGTTTCACGTGTCATTATAAACCTTTGGGTTTCATCAGTTTTTGTTATTGCTACGGCTCACAGTTTTGTTTCTTGGATGGCATTTTTACACTGTCTTATCTCAAATTTTATGCCATTTTTATTAAACCAATGGTGGGGGGAACAGACATCAGTTTTATTGATAATAAATCTACTGATTTTTTTAATCAGACAAAAGACAGCTGCTGTCTTCTCCCAGTAGGGAAACTCCTGTCAGAAACTAGAATTTTAAAACCAAAAACATGTTGGCCACGAAATCTGGCGGCATCCCTAAATGTTGTCTTAAGACAGTGGCAGACCTTGCCTTGACGGACTCCAGACAGCAAATAAGATCAATGCAGACAATCAGTTCAAAAGGAAGCCCTTTCGAGGCCTGGGGGCGAAAACCTCTGGATGCAGCCAGAGCTAAAGACAGCCGGAGACAGGAATGATTAGGATACAGAGACCCAGCTTCAGTAGGTGGATATTGAAGTTTATGTATGCTCCCATCTATGACGTTACAAAACTTCACACAAAGCCCTGGCTTGCATTTTGCATTTGAATGAAACTCTCACGCCTTCATTTCCTTCCCGGCCCAACCTTTCGAACACAGCCGAACAATGTCATCTAGAGAATAAATCTGCCATGGATGTAATTCTTAATCTCTCTGGTACATTCTCAATTTCCTTTATTATCTCGTAACACAGATGTTCTTTGATAGGGTTCCTATCTACCCGGCCGATCGCTCATTTGACTAGGAAGGGGCCCCAGGTATCCAAGAAGATGTTACGCATCTGTTGGCCTCGCGATTCAGACCTGAACTTCCTGCCATAAACTAGGTAGCTGCCTACGCACACGTACGTGTTGTGAATCGTTTTGTTTTCTGGGATCGGGATGCATCTCAAGGTCTCCTCATCCTGCCTTATCCCTTCACGATTTATTTATTTAATTCATTTGTAACCCCCCAGATGCACTTTTCTCCCCAATAGGAACCTGAACTGGCTTACATCGTTCTCTTCTCCGTTTGATTCTCCTCACAACAACCCTGTGAGGTAGGTTAGGCTGAGAGAGGGCGTGACTGGCCCAACTCTCCCAGATACTAGGCTGACACAATTAACCACTGCACCACACTGAGCCAGTTTGGTGTAGTGGTTAAGTGTGCGGAATCTAATCTGGGAGAACCGGGGTTGATTCCCCACGCCTCCACTTGCAGCTGCTGGATGACCTTGGGTCAGTCATAAGTTCTCTCAGAGCTGTTCTCTCAAGGACAGTTCTGGAAAGAGCTCTCTCAGCCCCACCTGCCTCACAGGGTGCCTGTTGTGGGGAGGGGAAGGGAAAGGAGATTGTAAACTGTTCTGAGACTCCGAGTGAAGGGCGAGTTATAAATCCAATCTCCTCCTCCTCTTCTTCTTCCTCTTCCACTTCCTCTTCTTCCTCTGTAAATGGAGGGTTTCTGGAGTTCTCGCTCCACTGGTGGACCTCCTGATGGCAGTTGGGTTTGGGTCACTGTGTGACACAGACTGTTGGACTTGACTTGTCATTGGCCTGACCCAACATGGCTCCTCTTATGTTCTTATGTCTGGGGCAAGTGATGCTCTGTTTTCTTGGTTCTTGTGGGGCAACAGTGGGAGGGCTTCTGGAGTCCTGGCCCCGCTGGTGGACCTCCTGGTGGCACCTGGGTTTTGGCCACTGCGTGACACAGAGTGTTGGACTGGATGGGCCGACCCAACATGGCTCCTCTTGAGTTGTCTTATGTTTTTATACAGTAGCTGTGGATGAATTTAAGGCAGCGAGCTGTGTGGCGAACAGCACACGCTCCCATTCCAGAATTAATTTTAGAACATCTTCTAGTGAAATGGAAATGAAGGACGAGCGTTGTGAAGCAGACCAAAGTCCCAGAGCATTAAAGGAAAATAACAGGGAGAATCTGCTTGCTCTTTTCTTAAGGAGTTTGCAGTGAGATGAGAGAGAGAGCGCATCTTAAATCTGTCCCCGATCTGCCTTGAAGTGAAAGGTGCAGTTTTGGGTGCAGTTCCATTGCTTAAGAGATCTTCTACAGAATCAATCAGAGAGACAGATTCCGCTTTGCTGGCATAATGCCACAGTGTCCCACTTCCCACAGCTGCCTTTCGACTCTGCCGAATCAAAAGCACTCTTCAGGGGAAACAATTGCTCTAGAAAAGCCAACCCGAGCCAATGTCTTCCTTTTCCGGGCAGCTTGGTCTCGCCTCCCAGGGTCTTACAGGGAAACAAAGTGCAAAAGTTAATTCTTTGTTCAGTACGAATTTTCACCGGGATGTGGAATAGTACAGTACAGCCCAATCTTGTCAGATCTCGGAAGCTAAGCCAGGTCCGTACTTGGCTGGGAGACGACCAAGGGAGACTTTGCAGAGGAAGGCAATGGCCAACCACCTCTGCTTTTTTCACTCACCATGAAAGCCCCTTGCTGGCATGGCCAGAAGTCGGCTGCAACTCAGTGGCACTTTACATAGATACAGTAGGAAAAGTGGATCCTGAATAGCCCTACCTAGCTTGAGACCATCGAAGCTTGGAAGCTAAGCGGGGTTGGCCCTGGTGAGTATTTGAATGGGAGACCACCAAGGAAGTCCAGGGTTGCTGTGCAGAGGCAGGCAATGGACATCCTCCCCTGTTTCTCTCTTGCCTTGAAAATCCTGTGGATCTCGGAAGCTAAGCGGGTTTGGCCGTAGTGAGTGTTTGAATGGGAGACCACCAAGGAAGTCCAGGGTTGCTGTGCAGAGGCAGGCAATGGCCAACCTCCTCTGTTTCTCTCTTGCCTGGAAAATTCTATGGATCTCGGAAGCTAAGCGGGGTTGGCCCTGGTGAGTATTTGAATGGGAGACCACCAAGGAAGTCCAGGGTTGCTGTGCAGAGGCAGGCAATGGCCAACCTCCTCTGTTTCTCTCTTGCCTGGAAAATCCTGTGGATCTCGGAAGCTAAGCAGGGTTGGCCCTGGTGAGTATTTGAATGGGAGACTACCAAGGAAGTCCAGGGTTGCTATGCAGAGGCAGGCAATGGACAACCTCCCCTGTTTCTCTCTTGCCATGAAAATCCTGTGGATCTCAGAAGCTAAGCAGGGTTGGCCCTGGTGAGTATTTGAATGGGAGACCACCAAGGAAGTCCAGGGTTGCTATGCAGAGGCAGTCGATGGCCAACCACCTCTGCTTAATCACTCACCTTGGAAACCCTATGGGATTGCCATAAATCAGCTATGATTTGACGGTGCTAATGTCCAGAACAGGTTTAATAATTAAAAAAAAAGCTTAATGTTCCATTTTATTTCATATTGCTTCTAGGCACCTAAAGAGCCAAGGTTCAGATTTCAATTCCACTTTTTCATGGGGCATTCTGTTCTTGAGAATGAATGTTGGTTGGCCATGCTGGGGATATAACTTGACGGGTGTCCATGTGTATGTTTCCCTTGTGGATCTGTGTAGACAAAGCTGCTGCAAACCGGTTTGCTGTTTGTACGCAGAGCATCCTTGGAACGGGAAATCAAAGGGAACCTGTGGAGGAAGATCAACATTCCCAGCCTCCCACCAGCTGCACACATGTGCGCTTGGAAGGAGCTTTGTTTGGGAGGAAGAGGAGACCCCCCAACGCTCAGCTGAGACTGAGGATGGCTCATTGGGAAGGAAAACAACACAGAGGCAGCCTTCTTCCGCAACACACTGCCCTGGAGAGGGAGGTCAGCGCAGGGGGGGGATTAAGCGGTGTGGGGGGTTGTTAATTCTGAAAGCAAAAAAAGAGTTCCTGGCAGTTTTTGCCCTTAAGAACATAAGAAGAGCCCTGCTGGATCAGACCAGTAGTCCATCTAGTCCAGCATCCTGTCTCACACAGGGGCCAAGAAATTATAAAGGATCCAGCAATTAGAGTGGCACAAGATACAAAAAGACAGATATTGCTGTGTATGTTCATCAAATTTTCAATTTTCCAAGTTGTATTTTGTTTTTCAGATACATCAAACAACTCAATAAGAACAAAGTCTTCAGAAGAGAAGAAGAAGTAGGACGGACCTTCCCAGGCTTTCTGTAGTCCGTTTCGAACAATATCTTTCTCAGATGTCAATTCATGTTGTCTATAGTGTTCTTACAATTCCAATCTTGACTGTATATGTGGTGTTTACAAAAGTTCAGAAACAGCTGCTCATAGCTCTATTGTCTACCGGTCTCCATTCAGGATTATATGTAGACAATAGAGCTATGAGCAGCTGTTTCTGAACTTTTGTAAACACCACATATACAGTCAAGATTGGAATTGTAAGAACACTATAGACAACATGAATTGTATGTATAATTATTCATCTTTATTGTTAAATTAGCAAATTGAGGAATTGTGTTTATGGAGTTGTTACCCCTCATATTTATTGTTCTATAGGACATCTGAGAAAGATATTGTTCGAAACGGACTACAGAAAGCCCGGGAAGGTCCGTCCTTCTTCTTCTTCTCCTTTGAAGACTTTGTTAAAACTGTGCGCTAGCTCACACTAACTCAGCTTAGAGGGAACACTGGGACTCCATCTATTCCAATATCCCATCTCACGCAGTGGCTAAGCAGTTCCTCTGGAGGGCCAGCAACAGGGCATAGATGCTGAGGCCTCCATTAGAACATCAGAAGAGCCCTGCTGAATCAGACCAGTGGTCCACCTAGTCCAGGCATCCTGTCTCACAGGGGCCGACCAGTTCCTCTGGAGGACCAACAACAGGGCAGACTCGCAGGGCTCTTTTTGTAGAAAACGTCCAGCAGGAACTCATTAGCATAACAGACCACCCCCAACAGCAGAAACTCATAAGCATATTAGGCCACACCCCTGACAACACAGCTCATTAGCACATTAGGCCGTACCCCCATGTTACCAGAAGTGTCGTCATCCAGCCACACCCACCTTTTGCTTCTTATTCTCTCTATCTTGTTTGTTGTCATGACCCAGGGCTTTTCTTGTAGCAGGGACTCCTTTGCATGTTAGGCCACACACCCCTAACGTAGACAATCCTAATGAGTTTCCGCTGTTGGGTGTGGCCTATTATGCTAATGAGTTCCTGCTGGGCGTGGCCAACTCGGGAGCCAGCCGGAACTCCATTCCTGTGCGCTTCTGCCCCAAAACAGCCCTCCGGCAGAGAGACCAAGAGTGGGCCTACTTGGATTTATCTCTCCCATTTAGGGTTGCCGGATCCATTTTGGGAAATACCTGGAGATTTTGGGGGTGGAGCCTGAGGAAGGAAGGGTTTGATGAGGGGAGGGACTTCAGTGGGGTAGAATGCCAGAGAGTCCACCTTCCAAAGCGGCCACTTTCTCCAGGTGAACTGATCTCTGTTGCCTGGAGATCAGTTGTAATAGCGGGAGATCTCCAGCCATCACCTGGAGGCTGGCAACCCATTGTGGCAGTGGAGGGTCTGACCCAGAGTCCGGCGGCATTTCTGGACAACAGCAATGTTGACATGGGGCTGCAGGCAGAGCTCCCTCCAAGCTGAGTTAGTGTGAGCTAGCTCACAGTTTTTTAGCCTCCAGCTCACACGTTTTTGTATTAACTCAGGAAGGAGGGCTCCAGAGCAAACGAATTGATGCAGTAGCCAAATCGCTCGCTCACCACTTTAATGCCAGTGGCTCACAAGGTAGAATTTTTGCACACAAGACTCCACAGCTTAGAGGGAGCGTTGGTTGCAGGTCTGCCTTGCTGAATGGGAATCCTTTGGTTTAAAAGCTAGATACAAGTGCATTTGAAACAAACTGCATTAGGGTTGCCAAGTGTAGCTTACCTCCGCAGCGGGGGACTCCCGGGTGTATCCCAGAGCGCGCACCGCACGCACATCACCAGGAAGTGACGTTATGACGCCAGGCACGCTGGGAGCGGGGCCACGGCCATCCGAGGGGAAACCATAGAGTTTCCCCTCGGGTGGTCGTGGCCCCGCCCCACCGTGCCCGGCGTCATAACGTCACTTCCTGGTGACGCGCACGCCGGGGTGGAGTTCCCCCTGGGGCCCGATTCCGTGGCGGCGGAAATCGGGCCTCTAAAGCGGGGGTTTACCTGCCCCCCGCCCCCAGTTGGCAGCCCTAAACTGCATCGTCCTTCCCGTGCACACATGGACCAGGACATGTGGAAGCAGTCGACAACCTGCTCCCCGAGACCCCTATTACTGGACAAGGATTCAAAGGCCTGCCCTGCCTCAAGTCACCCCCATGGATCATATCCCTTAGCTTTGCAGAGACAGCTAGTGACGTCTTCTTAAAGCCGATGTGCGTCACTGGGGGGGGGGAGAAAAATTGCACGGCCTCATGCATTCATGCACTTTGATCCTTTGGTTTCCATGCTGCTGTCTAATTTCCTTTCTGTTGAGCAAACTCTGGAAGGCGTTGGAGCTTGCATGTACAAATGACATTATTTGCCGAGGCACTGCTTCTGAGAACGTGGAATTTTCCAGTGTTTCCAAAGGCTTTGCGTGTCAAAGCCTGTTAAAGCGGCGGTGAGCCTAGCGAGGGCCGTCCTCTCTATCTGAGAGTTTAAACATTTAGTTTCATTTCGTAGGATTCCGGCATTTCGTGTTTAATCCTTCCTAGAGATGGATCTTCCAAATAGTCGTTAAGTGGGTGCTATAGTCCTCTGATAGGGAGGGAAATTGGACGCTGAACTGCAGGCTGTGGAAGGTCAGTAGTTCAGCAGTTCAAGACCCGAGTGTGCTGCATGACGGAGTGAGCTCCCATCTCTAGTTCCAGCTCCTGCCAACCTAGCAGTTCGAAAGCAAGAAATTGCAAGTAGATAAATAGGTACCACTTCGGTGGGAAGGTAACAGCGTTCCGTGCGGCTTGGTGTCTAGTCATGCCGGCCACATGACCATGGAAAAGTCTTCGGACAGCGCTGGCTCTTCGGCTTTGAAACAGAGATGAGCACTGCAACCCTAGAGTCGGATTCGACTGGCTTTCGAGCAAGGGAACCTTTTCCTTTACCTTTAGCCGGATCTCAACCCATCTCAGAAGCTAGAATACATGAATACATGAAGCTGCCTTATACGGAATCAGACCCTACTCAGAAATTGCAGTGGCTCTCCAGGGTCTCAGGCTGAGGTCTTTCACATCACTTACTGCCTTATCCTTTTAACTTTTGATAAGTATTGAAATTTAAAGGTTAATAGAATAGAGATAAATGTATAAGAACAATAGTTGAAGGATAAGTTACCTATAGATATGAAATAATGGGAAAGGGAGATATGAAGAGAACTTAAGATATGGGCTGGAGGTTGGAGCACTGTGGGAGGCTGGAAAAAATAGGGGGGGGAGGAGGAGGAAAGGATATATAACAGTGAAAATTATGATATATGTTTGATTTTTTATTATATCCTAATAAATTGTTTTTCAAAAAACAAAACAAAAGGCAGTCTAGTGCAGGGGCTCATTAGCATAACTCCTTAGCATAGCTTATTTGCATATGCCACACCCCCTGACATCACCAGAAGTGTGTCAGAAGGCAACACCCACCGCTCAGGCTCCACTGGACTCTTTTAGATTGTTAGCTATTGGGGGGAGAACATGCAGATTTGTCCTCGCAGAGAAGGGAGAGCTTGTACCTGAATAAAACTTGGTCTTAAAGGTGCCACTGGACTGTTTTGGATTGCCAGCTATGTTGCAGTGCAGATCTGCCCTCGAGGAGGAGGAGGAAAGCAAGGGGGGGAGAAGAGCGCCTGGAGCTTTTGCTTCCTCCTTGCCCTCCCCGCTCTGGAGCCGCCCCCCTCCCCAGCGAGCGCTGCCAGGCGGTGGGTTCACACCAGCCCCGGAGGAGGCCAAGCCAGCATCGGTCGGGGGCGTCCCAGCGCCTCCCCGGCCCCCCCAATGGGTCAGCGGCCGCTGGAGCTGGCGGCGGCGCTGCGCTTCCAATCCCTTATCATTAGAAACAGAGCAGGGGGAGAAAAACAAAGGGAAAAAAAATCCCCTTTGTATTAACGTGGCCCCCCTCCAGTCAAAGCAGCAAACTTTGTTGTGATGGGCAGAGGAGAGCAAAAGGTGCTCGGAAGCCCGGGTGGCTCCCCAGAGTCTGGTGCTGAAGCAAGGCTCGCCCTTCTGCTGCCAGCCGGTGGAGGGCTGGCGTGTGCCCCGAGGCTGTAATCCTGGCTGTGCTTCCTCAGCTGTCTGGCGGGTTCTGCTGCCTGGAGGCGGCACCTGATCTGTAGCCGTGCCAGGCCCCCCGTGCCTGCAGACCGCACGCTGCCAAACTCCGCGCCCCCCCTTCGTCCAGGCTGCTCCGGATTCCTCCGGCCACGCACCTGGGGAGCTGCCCTGGGGCTGCGGTAGCCGCATGGTGGTCCCGGTGGCGGGGAGGGCGCGGGGGGTCCAGTTTGGTGCCCAATGGGCGCGCTGTGCATGAGTTGGGGCGGGCAGGAGTGCCCTATGGACGGGCACATGTAGCAGCGGCTTTAAGCAGGGACGGTGGAGGCTTTTGGTGGAGAGGAGGGCGGCAGGGCAGTTGGCGCCCTATTCGGAGCTCCGCCCTAGGCCAGAGACTAGTTGGCCTAGTGAGAGAGCCAGCCCTGATTGCGACCTTCTGTATGCTGAGCGGAGGCTCTGCCACTGAGCCACAGCCCGAAGAGATGAGATTAGCACAACCCAAAGCCTCCCAGCTTTTTCCACACTGCCCCCCCTCCATAGCCTTGGAAAGTTAACAGATTTTAAAGAGATTTGGGTCTGATGTCTTTGTACACCAGAAAGGAATGGTATGATATTTAGAGCTGAACAATTTAAACTGGACTTGTTATAGGTTATGTATTATGGTTATACTAGGGAGCAAAGCCCGTTGTGGATGAAGACAACGAGCCCTAGAAAGGTAGGGTGGGTGGGTGGTAGAAAGATAGAGAGATAGAGATAGATAGATAGATATAGATAGATAGATAGATAGATAGATAGATAGATAGATAGATAGATAGATAGATAGATGATAGATAGATGATAGATGATAGATAGATAGATAGATGATAGATAGATAGATAGATGATAGATAGATAGATAGATGATAGATAGATAGATAGATGATAGATAGATAGATAGATGATAGATAGATAGATAGATGATAGATAGATAGATAGATGATAGATAGATAGATAGATGATAGATAGATAGATAGATGATAGATAGATAGATAGATGATAGATAGATGATAGATAGATAGATAGATAGATAGATAGATAGATAGATAGATAGATAGATAGATAGATAGATGATAGAGGGGTTGGGAGAGAGAGAGAGAGAGAGAGGAAGGAAGGATGGAAGGAAGGACTGAAGGAAGGAAGAAGGGTGAGGGGGGAAGACAGACAGAAAGACAGACATGCAGGCAGAGATGGAGGGAGGGAGGGAGGATGAAGGGGGGCAGAAGTCAAAGCGTTGGGGAGGAAGGGAGAAGGAGTGAGAGAGGGAAAGAATGGAGATGGGGAGAAAGGAAGAGAGAGTGAAGAGGGGGGGTAGCAGCAAAAACTTGCCCGCGGCAGGCGGCTCACCGACGCCACTCCTCGCCTACTCCCCCCAAAAGGCTGTGAAGTGGGGGGTGGATCAGCAGAAACGGGCCCGCGGCGGCCGGCTCAGCGCCGCTGCCCCTCGCCTGCTCCCCCCAAAAGGCTGTGAAGGTGTGTGTGTGGGGGGTGGAGTGGCGGAAACAGGCCCACGGCGTTGGCAATGGCAGCAGCCACTGGGGCGCGCGCGAAAGGTTCCCCCGCCTCCCTGAGCCCCGGGGTGGTGGACTTCCACTCCTAGGGGTAAATGGTGCCTCTCGCGTCTGATGTCCGAGCGGCCTTGTGGACATCAGATGGGAGCAGGCATCAGACATGAGAGGCACCATTTGCCCCTAGGAGTGGAAGTGAAATGACCTGATACACATCTCCTGGCTCATAGTAAGCACGCAGAGAGCATGGATTTAAAAAAAACAAGAAAACCCAGCAATTGATCAGGACTGATTTTGTACAAACCTGATTTGAAGTATCCCAGGAGACCAGTTCTGGATGACATCCAGTGCGATAAACCTCCTTTCCTAGGTGACAGTTCCAAAAAAAAGCAGGAATCCAATAGAAGAATTCTGGATTGTATGAGGGAAGGATCAATTCATTATAAAGATGAATAGACTCGCATCTCTTGCGGCAGCATTCTGATCAAAATGTGATCTGAGAACTAGCAAAATGAAACGTTTTTTCAAAAATGTTTAAAGAAATGGCTGAGTGGAAAAGAAGTAGGTTTTTTTATAACCCTGTTTTCCCTGCCCTAAGGAGTCCCACATCAGCTTACAGTCACCTTCCCTCCCTCTCCCCACAACAGGCACAGTTTGGTGTAGTGGTTAGGTGCACGGACCCTAGTCTGGGAGAACCGGGTTTGATTCCCCGTTCCTCCACATGCAGCTGCTGGTGTGACCTTGGGTCAGTTACAAGCTCTTTCAGAGCAGTTCTCTCATGAGCAGTTCTTGAAAGGGCTCTCTCAGCCCCACCTACCACACAGGGTGTCTGTTGTGAGGAGGGGAAGGGAAAGGAGATTGTAAGCTGCTCTGAGACTCCTTCACGTGGTGAAGGACGGGGTATAAATCCAATCTTCTTCTTCTCCTCCTCCTCCTCCTCCTCCTCCTCCTCCTCCTCGCTGAGAGAGTTCTGGGAGAACCATGACTGGCCCAAGATCACCCAGCAGGCTTCAAGTGGAGAAGTGGGGAATCAAACCCGGCTCTCCAGATTAGAGTTCACCGCTGTTAACCACTATACCACGCTGGTGAGTACTTTTAGGGACAGCTTCCAAAATATGCAAAAAGGCCACCTTTTGTGCTGGGGGTGGGGGGACTGCCAACAGAGTGAAAGTCCTGCTCATTCCAAGAAAAGGCAGCAAACTGTTCTCTCACTCTGTTTGTCCAATTGGCTTCACAGGCTTGGGTCCAGACATGGTGTTTCCACAGATACAAGGATTTCTATCATATCAAGAAGGATTTTACTGCCTCTCCCCCAAATGCCCCCAAAATCACAGAATCGTAGAATCACAGAGCTGGAAGGGGCCATACAGACCATCTGGTCCAACCTCCCTGCTCGATCCAGGACCAGCCTAGAGGATCCGCTGCTTAAAGACTGCCAGGGAGGGGGAGCTCACCACCTCCAGAGGCAGCTGATTCCACTGTGGCAGAACTCTTTCTCTGTCAAAAAGGTTTTCCTAATATCCAGCCGGTACCTTCCCACCCTTAATTTAAGCCCATCATTGTGGCTTAAAGCTGCGGTGGCTCAAGTGGTTAAGACGCTGAACTGCAGGCTGTGGAAGGTCAGTAGTTCAGCAGTTCGAGACCCGAGTGCCGCATGACGGAGTGAGCTCCCGTCTCTACTTCCAGCTCCTGCCAAACTAGCAGTTCGAAAGCAAGAAATTGCAAGTAGATAAATAGGTACCACTTTGGTGGGAAGGTAACAGCGCTCCGTGCGCCTTGGTGTTTAGTCATGCCGGCCACATGACCACGGAAACGTCTTCGGACAGCGCTGGCTCTTTGGCTTTGGAACGGAGATGAGCACCGCGACCCTAGAGTCCGACTCGACTGGCTTTCGAGCAAGGGAACCTTTACCTTTTTACCTTCCCACCCTTAATTTAAGCCCATCATTGTGAGTCCTCTCTTCTGCTGCCCTCAGGAACAGCTCCCTTCCCTCCTCTGAGTGACAGCCCTTCAAATCCCTCAGGAAAGCAATCCTTTCCCCCCTCAACCTCCTCTTCTCCAGACGAAACATTCCCAAGTCCCTCCCCCTTTCCCCACAGGGCATGGTTTCCAGGCCCCCGATCACCCTCATCGCTCTCTCCTGCACCCGCTCCATTCTGTCCACATCCTTTCTGAAGTGAGGCCTCCAGAACTGCACACGATACTCCAGGTGCGGCCTGGCCAATACAGTGTACAGCAGGACGATGACATCTTGCAATTTGGATGTTATGCCTCTTCTCGGGGGAGAGGGGACCCCAAAGAACATGATTTTGGGGGGCATTTTGGCATACCATTGGAGGGGGAGGCAGTAAAATTGAGCTCGTTGGGCAAAAATCCTACATGGAAATGTTAATCTTGATCCAATCCACAGCATCATCACAACATGCTTCCTGATCTATTTATTTGTATTAATTTATTATCCATAAATTTCAGTTGTGCTTTGGTCCCCACTGGAGATTCAAAGTGGCTTACAAAAAGGACAAAAAAATAGCACACGGAACACACTGGAAAAGTGGGTGGATGTGAACAAGATGCAATCTAACAAGGATAAGTGCTGAGTTCTACATGTGGGTAACAAAAATAAGGAACATGCATACTGGATGGCGGAGACACTTCTGAGCAGTAGTGTGTGTGAACAAGATCTTGGAGTAAGGGTGGACCAAAAGTTAAATATGAGCAGCCAGTGTGATGCGGTGACAAAAAAGGCTAATGCGATCTTGGGGTGTATCAACAGAGGCATAACATACAAATCGCAAGATGTCATCATCCTGCTGTACACTGCATTGGTCAGGCCGCGCCTGGAGTATTGTGTGCAGTTCTGGAGGCCTCACTTCAGAAAGGATGTGGACAGAATGGAGCGGGTGCAGAGGAGAGCGACAAGGATGATCAGGGGCCTGGAGACCAAGCCCTGTGAGGAAAGGCTGAGGGACTTGAGAACGTTCAGTCTGGGGAAGAGGAGGCTGAGGGGGGACAGGATTGTTCTCTTGAAGTATTTGAAGGGCTGTCACTTAGAGGAGGGCAGGGAACTGTTCCTGTTGGCAGCAGAGGAGAGGACTCGCAATCATGGGTTTAACTTAAGGGCGGGAAGGCACTGGCTGGATATTAGAGAAAACTTTTTATAGTCAGAGTTGTGCCACAGTGGAATCAGCTGCCTCTGGAGGTGGTGAGCTCCCCCTCACTGACAGTCTTTAAGCAGCAGATGGACAAACCCTTGTCAGGGATGCTCTGGGCTGATCCTGCATTGAGGAGGGGGTTGGACTAGATGGCCTGTATGGAACCTTCCAGCTCTCTGGTTCTATGATTCTATAAATTTCAGGCAAACAAAACAAAAGGGTCCAGCAAACCTCCAACTTGAGCTGGTCCAGAATCCACCTCCCTGGCATATGGCAGGGCCTCAGGCCATGGGCTCTCTGGCTCTGGCTCTTTGATGTGTCTCCGGCTACGCCCAGGCTAAACTACCTGCCCCAGGTGAGGGAGAGAAGCTCATCCGAGATCACATTTTGCCGGAACCAAGATTGTCCCAGTCCCCCTCTCATCTGCTGTGATTGTTAAGAACAACTGCAAATCAAGGTGAACAAGAGGGTCTTTCTGCAAACGTTTCAGACCCCTCCCCGCCAAAGCTGGCTTTTCCTCTGAACATTTTGTTTGCCAAACATACTGCAGAGCCCTGATAAAGAGCTTGCTACAGCAGCCCTTTTTGGCATTTGCAGCACAAGATGATCCATCATTTGAAGTGAAAACGATGTTATCTCCAAGAGAACATGTTGCGCACCAGACAACCTGGGGCTGGTTCAGCCTTTCAGCCGAGCACTCAACACATCACTTTTGTGAGTCACATTTGGGCCATTTTGCAAGTAAAATGTACCCTAAGGAGCCAGTTTGGTGTAGTGGTTAAGAGAGCAGACTCTAATCTGGGGGAACCGGGTTTGACTCCCCACTCCTCCACATGCAGCTGCTGGTGTGACCTTGGGTCAGTCACAAACTCTTTCAGAGCAGTTCTCTCACAAGCAGTCCTCGAAAGAGCTCTCTCCGCCCCACCTACCTCACAGGGTGTCTGTTGTGGGGAAGGGAAAGGGAAGGAGATTGTAAGCTGCTCTGAGACTCCTTCAGGTGGTGAAGGGCGGGGTATAAACCCAATCTCCTCCTCCTCCTCTTCTTCTGGTGGGGCCGAGAGAGTTCTGGGAGAACTGTGACTGGCCCAAGGTTACCCAGCACCCAGCAGGTGAATCACAAGTTCTCTTGGAGCTGTTCTCTCAAGGGCAATCCTTGAAAGAGCTCTCTCAGCCCCACCACTGTTGTGGGGAGGGAAAGGGAAAGGAGATTGTAAACTGCTGAGTGAAGGGTAGGGTATAAATCCAATTTCCTCCTTCCTCCTCCTCCTCTGCCAATCAAATCTCCAGTGGCCAATCAGAGGCTTTGGTGGGCAAAAGCCACATCTGGCTGGCCCCACCCAATTTTTAGAAACACTTGGGGCGATTTTGCACTAGAGCTGCCTCACGGTGCAGCCGTCGTTTGCCCCGACACAAACATGTCAATTTCACACCAGAAGCTGCGGGGCTGCATTTTGACTACTGGCTTCGCCCGATTTCCTCCGCAGTTTCGTGATCCTGGTTTTTGAGGATCACGAAACTGCGGAGGAAATCAGGCGAAGCCGCGGGTCAAATGCAGGCCCGCAGCCTCGGGTGTGAAATTGACAAATAGTGTTGGGGCAAACGGCGGCTGCGCTGCGAGGCAGCTCTAGTGCGAAATCGCCCTTGGTGGGCCCCAATTCCTGCTGTATGCAATAGTGAAGTTCACCTAAGTTTTGCATATGTGCCAGCCAGGGCTGCCGACAAGTCACGTGACAGGACAGAATTGCCCCATGCGTCAAACATATGCCAGCCCAACCATTCTACGGACCATCAGAGCTGCCTGTGTGTGTTAGACGGAGGGAGTCAGTTCCATTCTTCTTTTTTACATTTTCACCCCCTTGTGTTGCATCAAGCCTGTGTTGCATCCCGTTAAGGAACAGCAACAGTGCTGTGCAAATTAGATCACTGGGCACGTCACTTAGAGGCGGATGATTCCGTGTGGCAGGTTTCAGAAATATTTGTTAAACGAAGAGCGCTTTGCACTGAAAATTTATTTGCGGGAGAACAGCGTTGCAAATGATTCGCTAGTCAAGTCACACTGGCAAACAGCAAGGTCAGCTCATCGTCCCTGAGTTCCTTTCAATGGCAAACACCCACATGCGGTAACGGAAGAGCATCGGTGACGTTTCAGCAACAATCAGGGTTGACTCAGAGTGTTTTGACTGGAATAACTGCATAGGATTTACTGTCAGGCCCTTTCTGGATGTATCCCACGGCTCATGTTGTCATGACCAGTGTCCCCTCTAAGCTGAGTTAGTGTGAGCTAGCTCAGAGTTTTTTAGCCTCTGGCTCACACCTTTTTGTCTTCGCTCAGGAAGGATGGCTCCAGAGCAAACTGATTTATGCAGTAGCCAAATCCCTCGCTCACAACTTTAATGCCAGGAGCTCACAAAGTAGAATTTTTGCTCACAAGACTCCACAGCTTAGAGGGAGCATTGGTCATGACCCTAGGCCTATAGTAGGGAGGCCTAGTGGCTCCAGGGAAGCCTGTATTAGAGTAGCTATGAGGGCATACATTTCTGAGGTCCCCTCTGGACCCTGTGATTGGCTAGCAGAGGGTTTGGAGGGAAAACGTACACCAGCAAAGGAATAGAGGGTGTTGCCTGGGAAGAATGGAAAATAAGGCCTTGCCCAAAGTGGGAGGTGGTTCACTCCCAGGGAGCAGAGCTAGTGTGAAGCTGCTGCAGAAGGAGGGATCCCTCATCCTGAGAGCCAGTTTGGTGTAGTGGTTAAGTGTGCGGACTCTAATCTGGGAGAACCGGGTTTGATTCCCCACTCCTCCACTTGCACCTGCTGGATGACCTTGGGTCAGTCACAAGCTCTGGCACAGCTGTCCTTGAACAAGAGCAGTTGTTGTCAGAGCTCTCTCAGCCCCACCCGCCTCACAGGGTGCCTGTTGTGGGGAGGGGGAGGGAAAGGAGTTTGTAAGCCGCTCTGAGACTCCAAGTGAAGGGCAGGGTATAAATCCAATCTCTTCTCTTCTTCTTCTTCATCCAAAAGGGGTGAGTCAGTCTGAGACCAGGTACCTAGAGGAGAGTAGGACAGTATAGTCAGATGTGTTAGGATTTCTTATTTTGCTGGTTTACCTATCTTTACTGTGCTCATTTTCCCTACACCTTACTGTATTACAGTTATAGTTAGATCTCTTTAATAAAAATAGTATGTCACTCTGCCTGGGTCCTCATGCCTCATTCGGTCACTTCTAAGGGGAAACCTGCTGGAAAAGGAGTGCATAAAGGAGTAGGGTGGGTGCTCTGGGCCCTCCAAAGGAGACCCGCACCAGAGTGGTGGCAGCTATCTAGCCGCTGCCTGCCACATATGCAAAGAAGTATCCTGTACCCAGTCACTAGCTTACCGGCAAATGCTCCCGACATGTAAACACAGCAGAAGGACTGGATCATTCCACCTGGCTGTGTAAATGAAATGAAATGACTCTGTGGGCTTTGGCCCTGCTGAGAGGTGACTAGGGGGTACAGACCTTTTGGGAAAGTTGTTTTAATTTCATTTTTGGTTTGCTTTAAAGGGCATGATTTTTCATATGCTGAAATTTCAGGGGAGCATTGATCACATTTTAAGAAATCATTTTGGTTATAGTTTTTGGGTTCAGGGATTCTGGCATCTTGCTCTTGGTGGTGGAAAGTGCCGTCAGGTCACAGCTGACTAATGGCAACTCCATAGGGTGTCCAAGGCAAGAACAGAGGTGGCTTGCCATCGCCTGCCTCTGTGTGGCAACCTTGGACTTCCTCAGTGGTCTCCCATCCAAGTACTTAACCAGGTGAGGTCAGGCAAGCCTCAGCCATCCAGGTCATACCTGGCCTGGCCATCAAGATCATGTTGTTGTTGTTGTTGTTGTTGTTGTTAACCATTCAGTCGTGTTCAACTCTTGGTGATTCTATGGGCCAGCTCTCTCCACGTTTTCCAATCATCTACTGTTTTCTTTGAGTTGTTCCATGCTCAGGCTGGTGTCAACTTTTATGGCATCTAACCACTGTGTTCTTTGGTGACCAGGTTTCCTTTTGCCACTGACCAATCCAAGCATAATTACTTTTTCTAGTGAGTTCTTCCACATGACTTGGCCAAAATAAGTCAGTCGCAGTTTTGTGATTTTGCCTTCCAATGACATATCTGCTTTTATGCGCTCCAACACTTGCTTGTTTGTCACCTTTGCTGTCCAAGGAATGCGCAGGAGCCTTCTCCAGCACCACAGCTCAAATAAGTCGATTTTCCTCCTGTCTTGCTTCTTCAGGGTCCAACTTTCACAGCCATAGGTTGCTATGGGGGAACACAATAGCACAGACTAATCTGCATATGGTTGCTAGGTCAATGTCCTTGCTCTTCCATATTCAGTTCATGCTCATCATTGCTGTACGACCCAGCGTGGTTCGATGTTTTATTTTTGGACTGCTTTGGCCATTATGGTTGATCTGTGATCCTAAGAAAGTGAATTCTTCCACACATTCGGCCTCTTCATCGTCAGCTGTTATTTTGACATATCTATTCTTCTCGGTGGTCATGAACTTGGTCTTTTGGATGTTTAGGAAGAGGCCAGACTGTTCACTTTCCTCTTTGATTTTCTTGATCGGGTATTCCAGGCCTTCTTTAGTTTCCGAGAGGAGGATAGTGTTGTCAGCAAATCGAAGATTGTTGCTATTCCTCCCTCTAATCTTTACCCCAATTTTTTACTCATCCAGCTCTAACTTCTTCATGATTGTTTTGGCATACATTTCGAATAGGAAAGGTGAAATCAAGGTCATACCTTGAAGCAAAAAGAAATTAAAGGCTAATCTTTTAAATCCCTATACTCTGTCCCACTCCCGTCAGTTTGGTGTAGTGGTTAAGTGTGCGGACTCTAATCTGGGAGAACCGGGTTTGATTCCCCACTCCTCCACTTGCACCTGCTGATGTGACCTTGGGTCAGTCACAAGCTCTGGCACAGCTGTCCTTGAAAAAGAGCAGTTTCTGTCAAGAGCTCTCTCAGCCCCACCCACCTCACAGGATGTCTGTTGTGGGGAGGGGAAGGGAAAGGAGTTTGTAAGCCGCTCTGAGACACCTTGGGTAGTGAAGGGCGGGGTATAAATCCAATCTCTTCTTCTTCTTCTTCTTCTTCTTCTTCTTCTTCCCTTCTACCCCCAACCTCTGAGCGGAAATGGGAAGAGAGAAAGCCAGCATGCCCCAGCTGGTCAATGCCACATAAGAAGACAACATTGGGCATCTGGAGTCCAGGCTCATTTAGATCTGTAGGAATCTTTCAAATCCAACGAACGGCACTCAGTGTCCCCTTTAAGCTGAGCTAGTGTGAGCTAGCACAGTTTTTTAGCCTCTGGCTCACACATTTTTGCCTTAGCTCAGGAAAGATGGCTCCAGAGTAACCTAATTTATGCAGCAGCCAAACTGCTCACTCACAGCTTTGATGCCAGTTGCTCACAAAGTAGAATTTTTGCTCACAAGACTCCACAGCTCAGAGGGAACATTGACGGCACTCCTTCCATTGCAGACTTCAGAACCAACTCTGGAAATCTAGTGCTTCAAAAAGATCTTTTCACACAAGCATCTTTTTTTTTCCCCTACCAAGAAAAAAAAAGTGATGTCATTGAAGACACTTATCCTGATGAACAGAGTTGTTAGACCTTAAGTAACTCATTCAGGTGAGACCACTTATAGCCTTGGGATGATGTGTCTAAATTAAAATGATTGTTTCCTAATGATATGTTGAGCCTGACAAGAAACAATGGCTCACTCGTCAAGAGCCCTGACAAATTCCTCACAGACTCTTCGCTGCCCATCAACCAGCTGATCTTCCCGAGACATGTGGTGAATCAAGACCTCTTCAGATGTCACTGTTTTCACACATGGAATTCATAGATGTAATCAGCTCCGGAGGGTTCCCACGTGATCTTCCGCTAGATATCACAGCTATTTTCTCTGCCTTTCAAATAGCAGCGCCGGGACAGCTGAGGAGGTGTGATTTCTCTCCTGAGAAGACAGCTTATGAGACTTGGTGATTGCTTGGATCCTGTTTGTGCAAGAGACATCATAAAATATGGGATTAACTTCTCCCACATGGATCTAGCCATCGAGGACTGCCAGCCTCCCGTTAGGGGCTGGAGATCTCTTGATATTACGACTGATCTCCAGGCAACAGAGATCAGTTCCCCTGGGGGGAATGGATGCTTCGGAGGGTGGACTCCATGACCATGGTGAGTGCCAACTTGGTGTAGTGGTTAAGAGTGGCGGACTCTAATCTGGAGGACCAGGATTGATTCCCCACTCCCCCACATGCAGCCAGCTGGGCGACCTTGGGCCAGTCCCAGTCCTTTGAGAACTGTTCTCTCAGAGCTCTCTCAGCCCCACCTACCTCACAGGGTTTCTGTTTTGGGGAAAGGAAGGCAAAGTGATGGTAAGCCACTCCGAGACTCCTTTTGGGTAATGAAGAACAGGATATAAATCCAACTCTTCTTCTTCCAGCTGGCTGACAAGGGAAACCCCACCCCTCCAGGTGATGTCATTGCATCAGGGACATTGCATGACGTCCCGGCCAATGTTCCCTCTAAGCTGAATTAGTGTGAGCTAGCTCACAGTTTTTTCGCCTCCAGCTCACAGATTTTTGTCATAGCTCAGGAAGGATAACTCCAAGGCAAACTGATTTATGCAGTAGCCAAATTACCTGCTCACAACTTTAATGCCAGTAGCTCACAAAGTAGAATTTTTGGCTCACAAGACTCCACAGCTTAGAGGGAACATTGGTCCTGGCCCACCCCCCAGAATGCCCCCCAAATCTCTCCACCAGAGCAGTGAGGGGACCTGGCAACCCTATCTCAGGCAGAGTTCTTTCACGTGACTGACTGCCTGGCCCTTCTAGCCGGAGATGCCGGGGATCAAACACGGAACCTTCTGCATGCAAAGCAGATGCTCTACCACTGTGAGCCACAGGGCCCTCTCCAATAAATACATACACAGGAAACTGCCTTATGTCATGTCAGAGCAATCGTCTATCATGGTCAGTATGGCTTATTTTGACTGGCAGCAGCTCTCCAGGTTCTCGGGGAGGTCTTTCGCATCATCTACTATGGTCCTTTGGTGTAGTGGTGAAGTGTGCGGACTCTAATCTGGGAGAATCGGGTTTGAGTCCCCACTCCTCCACTTGCACCTGCTGATGTGACCTTGGGTCAGTCACAAGCTCTGGCACAGCTGTCCTTGAAAAAGAGCAGTTTCTGTCAAGAGCTCTCTCAGCCCCACCCACCTCACAGGGTGTCTGTTGTGTGGAGGGGAAGGGAAAGGAGTTTGTAAGCCGCTCTGAGACTCCAAGTGAAGGGCGGGGTATAAATCCAATCCCCTCCTCCTCCTCTTCTTCTTCCTCTTCTTCCTCTTCTTCCTCTTCTTCCTTTTCTTCCTTCTTCTTCCTTCTTCTTCTTCTTCTTCCTTCTTCCTCCTTCCTCCTTCCTTCTTCCTCCTTCTTCTTCCTCCTCCTTCTTCTTCCTCCTCCTTCTTCTTCCTTCTTCTTCTTCCTTCTTCTTCTTCCTTCTTCTTCCTTCTTCTTCTTCTTCTTCCTTCTTCCTCCTTCCTCCTTCCTTCTTCCTCCTTCTTCTTCCTCCTCCTTCTTCTTCCTCCTCCTTCTTCTTCCTTCTTCTTCTTCCTTCTTCTTCTTCCTTCTTCTTCCTTCTTCTTCTTCTTCTTTCTTCTTCTTTTTCTTTTTTCCACACTTGGATCTCGTCCATGGTTTTATCAGAGTTTAACTCGCGACACAACGTCGTGCATTTATCCCTGGTTATAACAGCATCCATTTACCCCAAGACAAATGTGGGGCAAAACCGAGATGACCTCAATGTAATGTGGAAACAAAAAATACCCTGCGATAATTACAGGGGTGAACTCGAGTGTAGTGTAGAATGTAAGTTCAGGGACAGGGTTGAACCAGGCTTTAAGGTCTAGTGCGGAAACACCCTATGCGATCTTTTTATCCCAAGATGTCAGGGATTGAAATTGGGTCCTTCTGCATGCAAAACCGAGGCCCTACCACTGAAAATGAGTTTTCATAATAAAGAAAATGAAAAACACAAAAAGGGAAGTGGATATCGCACACCTCTTGCGTTGGCTTCCATTTTATCCTCTGCCCATGTGTTTGTAAATAATGGCCATGTAACAAAGGCATCTGAAGTCTGGTGCTTTCTTATCCAAAGGAAACTGAACCCGTTAAGCACTGAGCCTTGCATTGCCCTGCAGCTCTGGGAAGAGGGAGAAACAGCAATATTTTATTTATGAGACTTCTAGCCAGTTTTTCCAGCAAGGGGTGCCAGGGGTTTCCTATCCAGGAGTCTGGGCAGGTGTAGAATTGCTTAGATTCAGTTTCCAGATGATTGGCTGGTCTGAATCCAGTGGAGTGTGGAGTTTTCCTGTATTCCACTCAGTTCGTCTGCAACCTCTTCTCATCCTGGAAAGAACATTCCCAAAGTCATGGGACCCGGATGGAGGAATAGCTGCACAGGTTGGCAGGTGGAGTGAGAAAGGAGAAGAGTGTAAAACAGCTCCTGTTTCCTCTTCTTTCCATGGAGGAAAGAATTTGATCTACTTCATCCATCCATTCTTCCTGATTCCAAGCCACAGTGACCCACACCACTGCTATTCCAGCGCATAGATCCCATAACCTCTAGGAATAATCTTCCTGGGGGCCAGAAGGGACTGTTGGAACAGAGATCCATGCAGGGAAACTTGCATTCCCAGATGGCTGGATTCGTACCACCGAGTCCTTGGTAGAACTTTTAAAAGTATGGTCCTCCACAAACTGGGAAAATGCAGTTTGGTTCATGGTTCATGGCTGAACCGCGAACCGAACCACACACCGAACCAGGAGCCTTGTTCATGAATTGGTCCGGTTCATGCGGTTCGTGGCCCTGCAAACCCCGTCCCTTTAAATGGGGTTTGCAGAAAGCCCACAACAGCTGCAGTCCCTTTAAACTGTAAAGGAACTGCAGAAGACAGCCTGAAAGATTTGCGTGGCAGGAAACCTCCCCACCCGTCAGCTGTTTTTGTGGCTTTTTGAAGGGAACAGAAAACAGGGGTTTAAAGGGACTCAGAGTCCCTTTGAATCCTCACTTTCTGCTCCATCCACGAACCATCACGAACCACTCTAAAAGTTTGTGGACGTTCGTGATGGGTTCCCGAGCCCCAAACAGAACAAAATTCATCATGGATTTTGCTTCATAGTTCAGTTCATGCTCCTCTCTAGTCCCCATCCTTTTCTGCCATATTGTGCTCTGGTTAGGGCATCACCAGAGAAACCCAGGTTCAAATCTTCAATCTGCTGTGAAGCTCATTTTTGGGTCATAGAATCACAGAGTTGGAAGGGATCTCCAGGGTCATCTAGTCCAGCCCCCTGAACAATGCAGAAAATTCTCAAATACTCCCCCCCCCCAGTGACCACTGTTCCACACGCAGAAGATGACAAATAACCTCCAGGATCTCCAGCCAAACTGGCCTGAAGAAAAAATGATTAAGTCACTCTCTCTCTCCATCCAACTTGCTTCACAGGTTTACTGTGAAGATAAAATGGAGAAGAGTGCTAAGGACACCAAGATGAAATTCTTGGAAGAATGGTGGGACAGGCTGGCAATGAAAGAGCAGACAGAGAAGGGATCCTGTGTCAGCAAAG
Source organism: Gekko japonicus (assembly GCF_001447785.1). NCBI lineage: Eukaryota > Metazoa > Chordata > Lepidosauria > Squamata > Gekkonidae > Gekko > Gekko japonicus. The sequence continues at coordinate 469,937 of NW_015171517.1, forward strand.
GAATGTTTACATTGAAGTTGTGGCAAGGGGTACCTACCAAGCAGGGCTACCATCTTTGGCTTGGGGGAATCCTGGAGAGTTGGAGGCTGTGCCTGATGAGGGTGGAATCGAGGGTGTGGAAAGAGCCAAGCAGGGATGTGACCCCGCAGAGCCCACCCTCCCAAGCTGCCATTTTCTCCAGGGGAACTGAGCTCTGTAGTCTAAATATCAGTTGTAATTCTTGGAGGACTCCAGGACCTACCTTTATGTTGGTGACCCTACTACCAGTGGAATGTGGCTCAAAAATCATGGTCACAGTCACAGAACAGACCGCAAAAAGAAGAAACTGTGAGGTAACTGCGCTAGAAAATATTTCAATAACAATCACAATATTTATACAAAAATGTGTACAAAAAATCATATAAATGCACAAGGCAGTTGAAAATGGTGTGACGATGGTCTCCGGAATGTTCTATCGTTTTGATACTATTCTTCTTCCAAAAGTGGATGAAAGCAGTGACTCTTGGTCTGTCATTTCAACAAATAGGTATCAAAAATTTCATTAATATTCACCGATGTATCATAACTTAGTTGCAAGAAATTCTCTGAAAGAACGTTCCTAGGGCAAAGTGCATTGTTATTGAAATATTTTCTCGCGCAGTTACCTCACAGTTTCTTCTTTTTGCGGTCGACCCTACTACCAGGACAGTTGGCTACTACTAGCATGTATCCAGAATGCAATGGCATTCCCAGTAAGCAAGGGTATTCCCAGTAGTCATGTATGGCTGCGAGAGTTGGACCATAAGGAAGGCCGAGCACCGGAGAATAGATGCTTTCGAATTATGGTGCTGGAGAAGACTCTGGAGAGTCCCTTGGACTGCAAGGAGATCGAATCAGTCAATCCTCAAAGAAATCAACCCTGACTGTTCCCTGGAAGGCCAGATAATGAAACTGAAGCTCAAATACTTTGGCCACCAAATGAGAAGGGAGCACTCACTGGAGAAGACCCTGATGCTGGGAAAGACTGAAGGTCAAAGAAGAAGGGGACGGCAAAGGATGAGAAGGCTGGACAGTGTTATCGAGGCAACGAACATGAAATTAAGCGAACTCTGGAGGACGGCGGAAGACAGGAGGGCCTGGCGTGATGTGGTCCATGGGGTCGCGAAGAGTCGGACTCGACTGTGCGACTGAACAACAACATCCAGAATGGAGGCTGGAATGGTAGTGGTGGAACGTGCTGTCAAGTTGCAGATAACTTTGTAGAAACATACAGCTGGGAGGGAGCTCAAGAACCATCTAGCCCAACCCCCTGCACAACTCAGGAAATTCACAACTGCCTCCCCCCCCCCACCCCCAGTGACCCCTGCTCTATGCACAGAGGAAGGCAAAAAAAACCTTATGGCAACTTCTGGTTAGAAGTGGAGGACTTTGCAGCTGTCTCCTGTCTCAGACTTGAGAGCTGGCACCAGAGAGTTTATAGAGAGGTCAGGACACACAGAGCGTCCTTTCCTTCCTACTATCTGATCCTTTCCTTTGAAGTGGAATGCTACTCTTAGGGGGCAATTACCTCTGCTTCCGCTCTCTCACTCTTCTCTCACTCGCACACACACAAAAAGAAGGTGCACGATCTCTCCATCTTGCAGCATGGAGGCTGGGCATGTGTCCAGCATCCAACACCATCTAGTTTGTTGGAGTAGGTAATCTATGGCCCCTGCCACACGGCAGGGGAAAAGCCCTTTAAAGCGCGGCTTTTAAAAGCC